>NW_027642591.1:295000-333908 GCF_032717465.1 Coenobita brevimanus | reverse complement strand
TGATTAAATACTGAAGGATATATGCAACTTTTATGCCGAGAATAGTATATAAATTGTATGTGTGTGTGTGTGTGTGTGTGTGTGTGTGTGTGTGTGTGTGTGAGAGAGAGAGAGAGAGAGAGAGAGAGAGAGAGAGAGAGAGAGAGAGAGAGAGAGATTCTTGTAATTTCGAGCTGGATATGCAAGCCAGTGTATCGCCCATTATCCTCCCCTCTTCTCCTTTATCCTCATATCTTCCTTCATCGTCCGTCCTCTTACTCTCCTTTATCATCAACCCTTCCCTCACCTTTCATCCTCTTCATTTCACTCCCTGTGTCTCTTTTCCTTCACTTTCCCTCCTCTTCTTCTGTCTTATCCTCATCCCTTCCTTCATCTTTCATCTTCTTCTCTCTCTCTGTCTCTCTTATTTCGTCTTTCATAATTCTTGTCCTTCTTTCTTTCTCTCTTCCTTCACCTTTTATCCACTTCTTCGCCACTTCCTCGTCCTTCCTCTCTCCTCACTGCGCCATAAACTACTTGAACTGGCCATGTCCTCTCTCACCTCTGCTTGCTCCTTGTCCCCTCTTCTTCTTCCTCTTTCTTTCTCTTTCTACTGCCTCCTCCTTCTTCCTTTGTCCTATCTCCTTGCTATTTCTCTGTTTCTCTTCTGTTTCCCTCCTTTTCTTTTCCTCTTTGTCATTCCATCTTCCTTTCTTCCGCTGTCCTCTCTTCTTCCTGTCTCTCTTCTTGTCCTCTGTCTCCCTCTTCCTCTTCTTTTCCTTCATGTCTTTCCCTCTTCTTTTCATGTTTTGTCCTGTCTTCTTCCCTTCTCTCTTCTCGTCTCCTTGCTCCATTTTCCTCCTTTCATCTGCTTTTCTCTCCCATTCTTAAGCTTAAATTGAAAAGTAAGTTGTTTATTTAAGTTTAAGGCCAAGTTATGTGAAAAAAAAAAGGTAGTAAAGTCTGTGTGTTCGGTGTATCCGTGTAACTACGTACGATAACTTGTGTGTACCTCTCTCTCTCTCTCTCTCTCTCGCCGTATAACTCCCGACTCACTCTCGACCACCCCGACCCCAGCCAGAGACAATCGAGCGTATATTTAGATGAACCTGGCGAGGCAGGGGGAGAGGGGAAGGTTTGGGGGTGGGGAGACGGTTTGTGGAGTGGGGTTGGGGAAAGGAAGGTGGGGTGAAAGGTAGGAAGAAGAGAACAGAAGAAGGAAGGAAAGGAGAAGGGTAGACTGGAAAGTGGGGGCAAAAAGAGAGGAAACGTAGAGGGGGAGAGGGGGTTGGGGGGAGAGTTTGTAGAACATGGGGAAGGGAAGGAGGGGGAAGGGGAGGAAAGGAGGAGGAGGGTCAGTATGTTCTGTACATTACCGGAGCACACGATTGAGGGGGAGGGGGACTGGTAGGAGAGGGGGAGGGGATGGGGCCAGGGGCTGTCACCGGCATCTCTCCCTCTCTCCGTCATCCCTCCTTCCTTCATATTCCCTCCATCTCCTCACACACACACACACACACACACACACACACATTAATCGATGTATCACTTGAACACATTAATGTCTTGTTAAATTGGTGTAAACCATAACGGCATTATTTTCAAACCTAGTTCCACCGAGTGCGAACCGTAATGGAAAATAACACACGGGATAGAAATTAGACGTTCTTTATCTTAAACAGTGTTCGGATCTGCACACTGATCGTTCATCTCTGCAGCTCGCCTTCCTCTTTGTCCTTCATTTCCATCATATTGTCCTGAGGCTGTTTCTATCATTCACATCCCCGATAACTAAGGGTGTACCTTTTGTACTATGAATAGTGAAACAAGACGAAGACATCCCCAACCTCTCTCCCCTGCAACAGCCCCCCCACCTCCCCCCAGCCCCAGCCCCTCCTCCTGTCTATTCTTTCAAAGGCGGAATGAACAAGTGCTGTTGCTTAGTGTGATTAAATATTGTATTACAGTAATTCTTATCATCTTTTCTTAACAAACTCATCGTGTTATAATTAAATATAGCTAAAAACTATACATAACTGAACGGTAAAAAGTGGCTTATTGACTGTTATTAGTCTTGCTGTAAATCTGATCGGTAGCAACTTCAGTTGAGCTTGTGCATCGCGCATGTCTGTAGCATCAAGTGTACCAATGCTTCCGATGCACTCAGTGATTGAGAGGTGATATTTAATTTTATTTTCTAATATTAGTTGTCTAGGCTTGTGAAACTCTCAGAACCACTTTGTATTAATCCCGAAATGCAGATAGATTAGTCAGTAGCCTGTGTGGTTGTGTTTGATGCTTGTGGATTACATAGCACGTTGGATTGTTGCAGGTGAGGTTACTGACTTGTGACACGAGACGGTTGGCACACCTGCGTTGCCCACCACGTGCCAGCTGCCCTGCTCCAAAACACTAGTTCCCGTCTCTTCCCGCAGGTGGCGTCGCAGAAGAAAGTATTCTCTAATTTGTGTGGGATATGCGTCTTGTCGTGATCTCCGAGAACAAGAGTGACTGTGGACCTGATAGCCTCGCTCTGGTGTGAAGAGACGGGGCCTGACTGAGGTCCTGAAGACTCTTAAGGTGAACTGCCCGGCCGCCACCCCGACACCACCGGCAAGGTCAGCCATTTTGATCGTCCTACATTGTGTAAGCTCACGCTTCTTGATAATTACCTCTTACTGTAACTTCCTTACCGGTTTAAACTGATTGCATTCATCATGTCGTTATTATCTGGATGTTCTATGGAATAGGGGAGGTATTATTATTATTATTATTATTGCTGTACAGTTAAATCATCAATTACGATAGTTAACGCTTACCTAGCCTACCTGCCGGCTTGTGTCGTGTTATTTTCTCATCCCCCTCTTCCTCTTCTTCCTCTTCCTCTTCTTCCTCTTCATCCTTTTCCTCTTCCTCTACCTGTTCTTCCTCCTCTTCATCTTTCTTCTCCCTCTTCCCTCTTCCCCTTCTCCCTCTGTCTCATCCTCTTCTGCTTCCATTTTTTCCTCGGTCTTTCTGTTCCTCTTCTTCCTCTTTCTCCTTCCTCTTCTTCCTCTTCCCTTTCCTCTTCCTCTTTCATTTCCTCTACCCCATCTTTCTCTTCCCTTTCCATTTGTTCGTCTTCCTGTTCCTGTTCCTCTTCCTCTTGTTCTTCCTCTTCCTTTTCCTCTCCCTTTTCTCTTCCTTCATTTCGTCCTTCCTCCTCCTCTTTCTCTTCCCCTTCTTCCATTTTTTTTTCTCCTCTTCTCGTTTCTCGTCATCCTCTTCCTCCTCTTCCTTTCCTTCCTCCTCTGCTTTTACCTCTTCCTCTTCTCCTTCATCCTGTTCCTTTTCCTCCTCTTCCTCCACGTCTTCCTGCTATTCTTCCTCATCTTACATCTCTTCCTTCTTTTCTTCCTCCTTCTGCCTCTCCTTCCTCCTCCTCTTCCTCCTGTTCTTCCTCATCCTCTTCCTAATCTTCCTTCTCTTCCTAACCTTCCTTCTCTTCCTCTCCTTCCTTCTCATTTTATTTCTTCTCTCCTTTCTTCTCTCTCATGTTCTTTCCTTTTTCTTCCTGCTCCATCATTCTTCTTCCTTACCTCCCCTTTCTTCACTCCTTTCTTTTCCTTCTTTCCATTCTTTTTCCCTCCAGTCTTCCTTCTCTCCTTTCTTCTTTCTTCCCTCCTTTCTTCTTTCTTCCCTCCTTTCTTCTTTCTTCCCTCCTTCTTTTTTCTTTCCTTTCGTCGTCCTTTCTTCCTTTTCCTTCATCTTCCTTACCTTCTTTTTCTTCTCATTTCTCTCCATTCTTCATTCTTCTCTCCTTTCTCCTCTCATTTCTTCGTTCATCTTTCTCCAATATTCTTCATTCTTTCTTTTTTCTTTCGTCTTTCTTCCTTTTCCTTTGTTTTCCTTATTTCTCATTTCCTCTTTTTCTTCGCGTTTGCTCTTTCTTCGTTCTAATTTCTTCTCCTTCTTTGCCCTTTTTTGTTTCCTTTCATCTTCTTTATTTTCGTTTCTGTTTTCCTCCTCCTCCTCCTCCTTCTCCTCCTCCTTCTTCTCCTCCTCCTCCTCCTCATCATCATCATCATCATCATCATCATCATCATCCATTTCACTCCCCATCGAAAGAAAAATACCAAACGAAATGTTTCCTGAAAATAGGCAGATTTTGAAGGGACTCTGTTGATAGATTTCCTAACTTTTACTATCCTGTTCCTGTCTCTGGATCCCTCCCGTCCCATGTATTTGGGCAAGAGAGTTAGCCTAATATGATGGTAATTCTGTCAGTTAACACTCACTCCCCTTTATTAACTTACTTCGGCCCTTTTGGTTGGATTCACAGTCGTCTTTGGTGATGGTAGGAGGAGGAAGGGAAATGGTTTGAGTGGAAGGAGGAAAGAAGAGCTAGTGGAGAGAGGAAAGGGGAGTTAGGAGGAATGGGAGGTGAACTGAGGGAAGGGAAGAAGTGATGCCAAGGAGTTTGCTGAGGAGAGGAAGGAGCACTTGAGGAGCAGGGAGTGCGGTTAAGTTCTTGGAATCAACTAGTTCTTAGCAAGCCGTATAAAGTCGACAGGAGAGAGCCAGACCGAATTTAACACCTTTTCTACGTGAGAGCTGCCCAAACCTAAAGTATAATCATGTGTGAATAACAAGTAAAATATGAAGGACGTCATCATTGGGAAGAGGTTATGGAAATTGCCTCCCCTAAGCCGAAGAATATCAGTCAGTAGCGTAGGTAAGATAAACACGAGACGTCACCTCCATTAGAGGCTGATGTATATATTGCCATCGTAGGTAATGGGGTAATTGAGGTAGAATACAACACCCTGAATATGAGAACTCTTCTGAATAAAATTATCCGGAGTTAGCCAGCATAAAATGAATAGAGATCATCGTAGTGACGGGATTAAGGCCTTTCACGGTACTGTGTGTTAGTATTCCATGTGTAATCCACTTGATTGAGGATATAATGTGACGCGTAGCCCTAATATTCTAAGTGCATTATTACATCTTACACTTGGTCATTAAGTAACTTATTTTCTCCTTCCTCTTTCTTGCTCCCATCCTACGCACTCTTTCAGCCTCTTCCATTTTGGACTGAAAGAATCGTTCCATTTCGTCCACTTCCAAACCCCGCATCCTCTCACGTTTACCTCATTCAGTTGCATGCACTCACCTCTGCATCATGTTCTCTGTCTCTGCCTCCTGCTCTCTGTCTCAGTCTCTCTCTCTGTCCTTCTACCCTTCTCCTTACCTGATTTCCTCTCCTGAGTTTTCCCTGTCCTTGCAACTGATCCAATATCTCTTCCTATAAATCTTCCTCTGCCTGTGCCTCTGTCTCTCTGTTAGTCTCTGCTTCCGTCTGTCTCTTTCTTTGTCTGTCTCGGCAGTTCCACTTAAGGTGAAGAGTTTTGAGATGTCATAAGTTGAATAAAATCTCCTGGTATTTGCAATAATTAAATCTAGTAGACATCGTATTGAAGGGGTCCATTATAGTGTGGATACCGACAAGCAATTTTATTCATTTAGGAAGCAACCTTTCCTAATTGAAAGGGTGAGCTTTAGTCTTCATATCCCCCTCATTACTGTTAGGTCATGGGATTGAAGGTTAGATGTCATAAGCTTTTGGGCCATATTATATGTGACTTGAGATTTCCTAACACCTTTTCCATAACGAATTATTTTGCACATTACACCTTGGTGTCATTCTGAAGGTTACTGATGGAAATTATGGCTATATCAGGAAACCATTTTCTATGCTGGGTTGTAACCATATAACCAGATTTTGGCGCCTGGTGGGTTAGTGGGTAATTGTGATGTTCCAATTGGATTGAGCCGGTGAAGGTTTATATCTAAGGGGTGGTTGGGGTTGATTGCTTATGTAATGCCACTCAGGAATGAGTGAGGCTGGTCACTCTCATCTTAAATATAGGGACCAGTTGCCTAGCCCCGGACTCCTATGCTCCACATGGGGCAATGTAGGATTGGATGATGGATAGATGGATGAATTATTATTAAAAACATCTTGCATTTGGTATTGACAAGTTATTTAACTCATGTTGTCTCCAGATGATAATGTTCTTGCTGCCAACAAGCTACTTTTGTTAATCAAGGTTTGAAAGGAAAGAACTAATGTATAGTATATTTTCAGGTGTGTGAGTTGACTGAGCCATGGAAACCGCCTACAGAGAGGGAGCAGGGGGGGAGAAGAAAGCCAAATTAATACCAACCAGCTGCCACGTTAATACCAGCCAGCTGCCTGGACAGGAAACAAGAAGTTCCCTTTCTCCTGTGGTCCACCATCCTCCTCATTTGGCATAGGGAGTTGAGGGAGAAGGAAGGGGAGACTGAGGATAAGGTAGGAATGGAGAAGTATATGAGAGGGGGGGATCAGTGAAATGGCAGGAGACAGGGCGACTTGGAGGCAATTTGTTTGTGGCCCCCCCCTACAGGATTAAGGGGTCCGGCCATATGTAGACTGATAGTGTAGATTTATTCAAACCAGAGACCAGTATCTCATTTTGGTGTGTGTGAGATTCTTTGCTGAGCAGATACATGATGATTGGATGACATTTGTATGGGGGAGTACATGATGAGGGTTGACAGCGCTTATTTAACTTGAAAAGTTGGATGGATTATTGGATGGGTTTTATGAAATGCATGTGTTTCGTTTTCGTTTTCGTTTTTAAAGGCTCCAACATGCTTAGATGTGTCGGGCTTGGTCACCTAATGGCGGCTCTCCATGCTGCACGATCCATTGCAGCCTCCCTGTTCAGTCCCTTAACCCTAAGGTCACACTTCATGACCTCGTCCCATGTCTTTCTCGGTCTACCCCTCATAACCCCACCCCCAATATTAACACTTCTCACCTTCCTCACCCAGTTATCATCCCCCATCCTCTCCACATGTCCAAACCACCTCAAACTACCTCTCCTCATCACAACACCAATACACTCCAGTCCCATCCTACCTCTCAACTCTTCCATTGTAAACCCAGCCCCTCCAGGCCTTGGACGCAGGGACGCACTACACATCCACCTAATCATTGTCATTTCTGTATGTCTGAGCCGGCGAATGTCTTCCTCCTTCACTGCCCAGGTCTCACTGCCATACAGCATTACACTCCTAACACATGCTGCTTACAAAGACCCCTTAGCATGTAGGGAGAGCCCTCTCAATGTCAGGAGAGGCAAGAGCTCCCTGAACTTCTTCCAACCACTTCTCACCCTAGCCACAGAGCTAGCTCCAGCCCCACCTCCAGCACACAACATGTCTCCTAAATAACAAAACTCTTCCACACACTCAAGAGATTCACCAGCAAGTTCAATCATTTCACATCTGACAATCTCCACCTGCTCACCCCGGCACGCTGTTCACATAAAATCAGCATTATCTCGCAGTCTACCTCTGATACCACTACATCTCTTATGCACCCATTTATCACACACACCGCACAAGATGGAATTACTTCCCACGCCCTTATGGCAAACTGCACATGGCCACTCTCTCTCGTCTTTGACAGTACCGCCACCAACCCTAGATATCATCACTTTTGTTTTATCTGCATTTACCCTTAAACCCTTTTGCCCCATACCATCTCTCCACTTCCTAAACCTTTCCTCCGCCTCCCTTTCATTCTCTGTAATCAACACCAAATCATCAGCATACAACAACTCCCATGGGAGTCCGTTTCTAAAGTCACGTGAAAGGGCTTCAAGTACCATGATAAACAACATGGGACTCAAGACTGACCCCTGATGCACACCAACATTCACGGAAAACTCATCACTCAAATCTCCATTCACTCTTACCTGGGTGTGAGGACCCACATACATGGCCATAACCACCCTAACCAGCCACTCCTCCAAGCCAAGCTTTCTCGTTGCCCACTTCACCACCTCTCTAGGGACTCTGTCAAAGGCCTTTTCCAAATCAACAAAAACAAAATAAAGATCCCTTCTCCTACCAATATATATTTTTCCTGAAGCTGTCGAACAACGAATATGGCATCAGTGGTCGCCCTACCTGGCATAAACCCAAACTGCATCTCATCAATATTCACTCTTTCTCTAATCATACCTTCTAAAACTGTCTCCATTACCTTCATTATCTGATCTAAAAGCTTTATACCTCTGTAATTTCCTCTTTCCAGGGCATCACTTTATACACATTTACAATTACACACTTCAGCCAATCATCTGGGACAACACACTCATAAATAATCCTATTTATCAGGTCATTGACTAAACTCACCCCTATATCGCCTGAGGCCTTCAACATTTCGGCAGTCAACCCAGACACACCTGCTGCCTTCCCCACCCTCATCCTGCCTATTGCCTCACTCACAGTAGCAGTATCAATCAAAGGCCAAGGGCCAGACACTGGATCTGCTGGCTCCAAACCTTCCCTGTCCCAGTCAAACTCCTCATTCAACAACCGGTTATAATGCTTTCTCCATGCATCTTTAATATCCTCACTGTTCACCACTACCCTTCCTTTATCATTCTTCACACACTGCTCACCTATGATATCCCGATTATCCCTCTTCACCTGACCTGCCACCCTAAATATATTTTTCCTTTCCCCATGATTTAGGTTATCAAGTAATTGTCTCTGTGACTCAGACTTTGCCCTGTATACCTCTCTCCTAGCCCAACGCTTGGCAGCCAAATATTCCTCTTTGCTACCACCCTTCTTCCATTCCCGGAAAAGCCTTCTTTTCTCCTTAATTGCTGCTTCTACACCCTCATCCCACCACCAAGTTACTTTATGTCTTGGTGGTCCTCTTGTCCAGCCGCATGTTACATCAGTATCTCTCAAAAAATATTTCTTGAGGGCTCTGTACTGTTCATTAACGCCTCTGTCTATAGCTCCCTGTTCAGCCACCACTATCCTCAACTCGCTATAGAAGGCATCCCTTACTACTTGGTTTTTCAGCTTCCATATTTTCCTCCTAGGTACATAAGTCCTCTTTTTCATCACTTGTTCTTTAAGCACCATATCACAAATCAATAGTTTGTGCTGCTGCACACACTCCTCACTTCCTATACCTTTAACATCCCTCACTAATCTCCTATCGGCCCTCCTAACCAGAAAATAATCTATCTGACTGCTATTTCCCCCAGACTCATTCGTAATTAACCTACTGTCTCTTTTCCTAAAATATGTGTTGCACACAATCATGTCCGTTGCCTCCCCAAACTCGAGTATCCTTTCCCCTTCTGCATTCCTTAGACCATATGCACATCCCCCATGCACTCCTTCATAATCTTGTGCTGCTTCACCTACATGACCATTTAAGTCCCCTCCCAAAATCACTGTCTCATCATCCCGCATACCACCCACTACACGTATTAAATCATCCCAAAATCTATCTTTCTCTGATTCATCCAATCCTGCCTGTGGAGCATATGCCAATATAATCACAGCTATCTTTCTTTCCAACAGAATTTTCACTACCAATATCCTATCGCTTACTCTCAAAACATTTATAACATATTCCACCCATTTCTCCGCAACCATCACACCAACACCTCCATATCCGTCTGTCCAGCCCTGCCAAAACATCTTATAGCAACAGTCCTTCCCAACAATCTTTCTGGCTGATCCACCTCTGTACCGGACTTCCTGCCAACACGCCACATCCACCCACCTCCTACTGAATGCCTCAACGACTTCCCCTGCTCTTCCCCTCAAACTTCCCACATTCCATGAACCCACCCTCATCCCCATGGATGATTTACTGTCCTCAGGCTTGCTTTGAAACTTATTTTGTTTTGTCATCTTCAGTATTAATAAAGGGGGACAGACACAGCACAGGTCCCTCTCACTGCACAGTCCCAGGTCCAGGCAATGGATCTGGGACCCCTAGCCCACCAGCTTACCAGTGGCTGTGGCAGTGGCCTCGGGGCACCCTGCCAGGACAGCTGCAGTGTGAAATGTAAAGTGCATGTGGTGTAGTGCATAGATAGTTAGAGGAAATGTTTGGGAGAGTATGCTGGTCTACTCTCCATGTTACTGTCACACTGAAAAGGTCAGCAAAGGGGGATGGTTAGATAGCTAGTGAAACAGGAGCTCCAGCTCTCCCTATCACCAGCATTCCCATTCCCCTCGGGAGTACTACCCTGTTCGACCCGTGCTACGGCCTCCTCCTGTGTGTGGATAGTTATGCCTGTGTTGTGGTATCAGGATTTCAGGGCCTTGAATGATGTGTGGGGATGTGGCCCATTAGGCATGCCATTGAGACTTAGAGTAGTTCTCGTTATTCTTAAAGTAGTTATTATTATTACTATTATTATTATTTGTGGTAGGTGGGGGTGCTCACTATCCACTCACTCGATGTAGCGCTGTTCTCGGGTGTCTGCCCTTTCCTCTCCTCCATCCTTCTTTCCTTCTATTCTCTTCTGTCTTTCTTTCCTTCATTCTTTCCTTGTCCTTCTGTCTACGGGTGACTTTACATTCCCTCTTCTGTCTTTCTTTCCTTCATTCTTTCCCCTTCCTTCAGCCTGTGGGTGACTACACTGAGTGACAAGTCAAGTGGTTTCCTGTGCACCAGGAAACCATTTACTATGCTGGGTTGTAACCATATAACCAAATTTTTGTGCCTGGTGACTTAGTGGGTAATTGTGATGTTCCAATTGGATTGAGCCGGTGAAGGTTTATATCCAAGGGGTGGTTGGGGTTGATTGCTTATGTAATGCCACTCAGGGATGAGTGAGGCTGGTCACTCTCATCATAATTGTCGGGACCAATTACCTAGCCCCGGGCTCCTATGCTCCACATGGGGCAATGTAGGATTGGATGATGGATGGATGGATGAATTATTATTAAAAACATCTTGCATTTGGTATTGCCAAGTTATTTAACTCATGTTGTCTCCAGATGATAATGTTCTTGCTGCCAACAAGCTACTTTTGTTAATCAAGGTTTGAAAGGAAAGAACTAATGTATAGTATATTTTCAGGTGTGTGAGTTGACTGAGCCATGGAAACCGCCTACAGAGAGGGAGCAGGGGGGGAGAAGAAAGCCAAATTAATACCAACCAGCTGCCTCATAAATACCAGCCAGCTGCCTGGACAGGAAACCAGAAGTTCCCTTTCTCCTACGGTCCACCATCCTCCTCATTTGGCATAGGGAGTTGAGGGAGAAGGAAGGGGAGACTGAGGATAAGGCAGGAATGGAGAGGTATATGAGAGGGGGGGAGCAGTGAAATGGCAGGAGACGGTTATTAAAGTACTTATTATTATTACTATTATTATTATTTGTGGTAGGTGGGAGCGCTCATCATCCACTCACTCGATGTAGAGCTGCTCTCGGGGGTCTGCCCTTTCCTCTCCTCCATCCTTCTTTCCTTCCATCCTCTTCTCTCCTTCTTTCCTTAATTCTTTCTTCATCCTTCTGCTTACAGGTGACTTTACACCCCCTCTTCTGTCTTTCTTTCCTTCATTCTTTCCCCTTCCTTCTGCCTGTGGGTGACTCTACACTGAGTGACAAGCCAAATGGTTTCCTGTACACCAGGGAAACATTTACTGTGCTGGATGGTAATCATATAACCAAATTTTTGTGCCTGGTGACTTAGTGGGTAATTGTGATGTTCCAGTTGGATTGAGCTGGTGAAGGTTTATATCCAAGGGGTGGTTGGAGTTTATTGCTCACGTAATGCCATTCAGGGATGAGTGAGGCTGGTCACTCTCATCTTAAATGTTAGGATCAACTTGCCTCATTGGCCGATGTAGGATTGGATGATGGATGATTTATTATTATTATTATTATTATTATTATTATTATTGATATTATTATAACCAGTTAAAGTACCTCATCTTACATGGGGGGAAAAGTGCAGGATTTTTTTTTTTCTTTTGGCTGTGACATCTTTTATTTTGCCAAAGGGACCTGTAGTATGGGGCCTTCTGCTGATGTCATATAGTTTATACTTGCTACCACCAGACTGTTTTATTCATATTAGGAGACAGCCCTCTCTGTGAAGAAATTAAGTCTATCTACAACCCCGTTTCCTACTACCTATTTATCTAAACTGCTATCTTTTCATATTCAGTCTTGAGTAGTAACAAAAGAGTAACACAAGAATAATACTAGTCATTAAGAATTATGTAAATAATGCAGAACCATAGGATTGTCATGTTCTGCTGCAGTCCACAATCTTCCTTTCTGGGAATAAGGAAGTACATGAGGGACTATTACCAGGGAATTGAGCCAGACAAATGATGTAAAATGGATTTGTTCATATTTGTTCTGGTGTACTAGTAGCTGTAGTAGTTGCAACCCCAGGCCCATCAGAATATGAATTCAGTGGATGGCAGGCTGAGTTACCCTTCTGTAGTGCACCTTTCTCCTGTTGGGGGATAGGGAAGGCAATCTCCCCCCTTTCATCCTAGTAGTGCCACTCCAGCACCAATACATTAAGAGTTAACTAAGATCTGTATTGAACACCTCCACAGACAAAGAGTTAAATTATCAACAGAGCTGAGATTATCTCCTAAAAACCTGCCACATTTTCAGGGGCTGCCTGTGAAACTCGTGTTGATGTTTCCGTTGTTGCTGTGTTGGTGTTACCACTGCCGACGGGGTTAGTGATGCTGCGATTGATGTCGATGCTGCGATGGGGTTAGTGATCCTGCGATTGATGTCGATGCTGCAGTGGGATTAGTGATGCTGCAATCGATGTCGTTGCTGTGATGGGGTTAGCGATGCAGCAATCGATGTCGATGGGCGACAATGCTACATTGGGGTTGGTGCTGCAGGCTCCTTGTAACACAGTGGCCTTTAACCTGTGGGGAAATTAACTGGTCAGAAGAGGTTACCCTAGGCCATCTGTCTTCAAATCTTATCTACTGCTACTACTACACCTACCACTACAACTACGGCTATTACCGCCCTTCTGAAAAGTGAGTTAGAACATTTTTGGTTTGTCCACCTTGACTTGGCAAAGATTTGTGTCATTTGCAGCCCAATCCCCAAAGCCCTGAAGCATAGTAAGACAAGGATGGCAGTACTTTCACTTTGCATCCTTTCTAAATCACTCTTAGCCAAGTTGAGATGTACAGAGTATTACAGTTGCTCCCCTACTTATGAAATTATAATTGAGAATTCCTCACCCCATCCTTGGGTGGGAAAAGGAGGCAGAGCTGTTGATAATGATAATGCCTAATGATGAGAGCTAATGATAATGCCTAATGATGATAATTAGGATTAGTGGCAGTGCCAGGCTCAGTAGGCTAAGTAGATCTTTCCACCACTAGAGTATACAGTGCCAGTTAACTTAATCTAGGTACTCATATTACTTGATCATTGACAACAGCGACAATGATGATGATGCTGATGATGATAGGATAGGATGCTGCAGTGCCAGGAATCAATCCCTGGCACTATGAGACCATGAGCTTTGTAAGAATAATACCACAAGACCTAATAAAATCTCAAGTGAAGGGTGGTGGAGTGACTACTGTTGATTGGTAATAAGATTGTTGAATGTGTGCTTTGAGAAAGGTATGGTGCCAATTGACTGGGCAAGTGCTTGTGTGGTCCCGTTGTATAAAGGCAAGGGTGATAAGTATGAATGTACTAGCTTTAGGGGTATAAGTCTGTTGAGTGTTGTAGGTAAGGTGTATGGTATAGTGTTAATTATGAGAGTTAGAGAGGGTACAGAGGGAGTGATTGGTGATGAGCAGTGTGGCTTTAGGAGAGGGAGGGGATGCGTTGATGAGGTGTTTGCTGTGAGACAAGTGTGTGAAAAGTATTTAGCGAAAGGTAAGGATGTGTTTTGGGCATTTATGGATTTAGAGAAAGCGTATGATAGAATTGATAGGGAGGCTTTGTGGACTGTTTTAAGATTGTATGGACTTGATGGTAGGTTACTAAAAGGGGTGAAAAGTTTTTATGTAAATAGTAGAGCGTGTGTAAGAGTGGGAAATGCTGTGAGTGATTGGTTTCCTGTGAGAGTGGGGCTGCGACAGGGATGTGTGATGTCGCCTTGGTTGTTTAATATTTACATGGATGGTGTTGTAAGGGAGGTGAATGCAAGAGTTTTAGGTGGGGGTCTGAGTCTGGTGAATGTTGATGGTGGAGAGTGGAATCTGAAACAGCTGCTGTTTGCAGATGATACTGCACTGGTGGTTGATTCAGAGGAGAGATTGAGACAGTTGGTAGAGGAGTTTGGAAGGGTGTGTGAAAGGAGGAAATTGAAAGTAAATGGGAATAAAAGTAAAGTGATGAAGTGTACGAGGTTGGTAGATGGTAGGGGGATGAATATAGTTTTGAATGGCGAGTTGCTTGAGGAGGTAGAGTGTTTTAAATATCTAGGGTCACATGTTTCTGTGGATGGAAGAATAGATGCAGAAGTGAAATTTAGAATAAATGAAGTAGGAAAGGTGCTGGGAGGAATGAAAAAAGTGTTTAGATGTCGTTTGCTTAGAATGGATGTAAAGAGAAGGCTGTATGAGGGTGTTGTGGTACCGACTGCATTGTATGGGGCTGAAACATGGAATATGGGTGTAGCAGAGAGGAAAAGTTTGAACGTAATGGAGATGAGGTGTCTGTGGAGTATGTGTGGAGTGACGCGTATGGATCGAGTGCGGAATGATGAAGTGCGAAGGAGAACTGGAGTTGTTCGGGAGATGGCTGGTAGAGTTGAGCAGAGGGTGTTGCGATGGTTTGGGCATATGGAGAGAATGGATAATGAGCGATTGGTGAAAAAGATAACTAGATCTGATGTGAGAGGTGTAAGGCTGAGAGGAAGACCACAAATAGGATGGATGGACAGTGTGAAGAGAGCGCTAGATGCAAGAGGGACGTCTGTTGAGCAAGGAAGAGTGGCTGTGCGTGACAGAAATGGGTGGAGAGAAATTGTGAATGAATAAGTGATGACGCAGCCCTGAGGGGATATTCTCCCCCATTTGGTCTGATCAGCTATTTCAGGTCAGGTACGGGTAAGGGAATGAGTCTGTTATGATGTGGCAGGGGTAAAGCAGCTCTGCTGTCGGGCCCTGCTGCGGATGTCACTGATTGCATTGCGCAGTTGACCCTTGTGCAGTGTGGTGTGGTGAGGATCTGTCCGTTCTCCCCTTTGGGGCTAAGATACGAATGAACATCTTTTAATGGATGAGTAAATGGGGAGTGTGTCGTCCTGTCTCGGCTACCTCCCTTTCCTTGGGGGAAGCAACCTAGGTATATAGATGGATAGATAGATAGTGTATCAGTGCCTGTGTGTATCAGTGCCTATTAGTGCCTGCGTGTATTAGTGTGCATGCATGCGCTGATCAGTGCTTGTATCAGTGTTTGCGTGAATGAATGTATGCACGCTCTTTCAGCCTCTTCCATTTTGGACTGAAAGAATCGTTCTATTTCCTCCACTTCCAAACCCCGCATCCTCTCACGTTTACCTCATTCAGTTGCATGCACTCACCTCTGCATCATGTTCTCTGTCTCTGCCTCCTTCTCTCTGTCTCAGTCTCTCTCTCGGTCTTTCTACCCTTCTCCTTACCTGATTTCCTCTCCTCAGTTTTCCCTTTCCTTGTAACTGATCCACTCTCTCTCTCTCTAAATCTTCCTCTGCCTGTGCCTCTGTCTCTCTGTTAGTCTCTGCTTCCGTCTGTCTCTTTCTTTGTCTGTCTCGGCAGTTCCACTTAAGGTGAAGAGTTTTGAGATGTCATAAGTTGAATAAAATCTCCTGGTAGTTGCAATAATTAAATCTAGTAGACATCGTATTGAAGGGGTTCATTATAGTGTGGATACCGACAAGCAATTTTATTCATTTAGGAAACAGACTTTCCTAATTGAAAGGGTGAGCTTTAGTCTTCACTTCCCCCTCATTACTGTTAGGTCATCGGATTGAAGGTTAGATGTCATAAGGTTTTGGCCCATATTATATGTGACTTGAGATTTCCTAACACGTTTTTTCATAGCGAATTATTTTGTATATTACACCTTGGTGTCATTCTGAAGGTTACTGATGGAAATTGTGTTTATATCAAAACAATAAATGCAACATACTAAAGAATCTTTAAGGTTTAATACACATAAATCCCCCCCCCACCCCACCAAAAAAAAAAAAAAATGGCATGCCGCTTGCCACTGCGTCGGGAGTGTTTATAAAGATATTATTAACTGACTTTAGTGAGTGGTTTGTTAGAACTGGTATGTATGTATATGCACTTGAATGTCCACACGTACTTGCTGCTTCTATCTATCTGTCTATCTATCTATCCATCATGCTGTCTATTATGATTTGTAATTATAATATGGAGTCCTGACATATACACGCTACGTCTCCAATCCTGACTGAAAGAATTAGAGGGTGTTAGTGTGGGTAGCACACACGTCTACATGTGTATTCTATTCACACGTGCACACACACATGCTACTCTACATATTCTGTTCACACACATGGTACTCTGTATGTGTATTCTGTTAACACATACAAACACATACGCACACACACACTACCCTATGTCTGTCCTGGCCTGAATGTAAGTGTAGTCTATTCATAAACCCACACACATAAACAACTACTCTGTGTGTCCTGGCCTTTGTGTGTATGCATGTGGATATCAGCCAAGTACACACGTTTGCACACACACACACACACACACACACACACACACACACACACACACACACTACTGTCCTGGCCTTTGTGTGTGCATGTGGGCATTACTCAAGTACACACAGCTTCAAGCGCACACGAACACACACACACACACACACACACACACACACACACACACACACACACACACACACACACACACACACACACAAAACCACGTCCACCTCGTGCGATACTTGGCTTTGGAAGGACCGACCAACAAAAGACCGCAATGCATAAACCACTTTTACAATGCAGTAAATTTAGGCGTTTCGAGAGGGACCAAGACTTTTACGAGAGAGTGAAATAGGGAGAGAAAGACTGAAGCCAAGACGTAGGTCACAGAATCAGATGGGAGGAGGGGGTTGTGTTTATAACGTTTTCTGAATCTTATTTTAGGCCAGTCTTGCCTAACCTATCCATATTTGCTGGAACTGAACCTGGCCTAACCTCGAGTGACCTAATTCAACCTAAAATAACCCAAACTAATCTAACTTAACCTCACCTAACCCAGTCTAATTGTATTTAACCTCACTATCTCACGTAACCTCCCCATACCTAAACTAACTAATTCTGATGCAGCCTAACTGCATCTAACCCTGCCTAATCCTACCCAGTCTCACTTAACCATACCATACCCGACCTAACGAAACCCACTCAAGCCCCAAATGACCAAATCCAACCGAAACCTAACCCAGCCTAACCCAACCCAGTAGAACCCAACCCAAAATATATGAAAACCGAGCTATTCTAAAGCAGTCTAACCTAATCCGTCTATATCTAGTCGATCTGAACCCAACCCGACCAAAAATTATCTAATCAGACCAAACCCTGCCCAAAGTGACCTAACCTAACTTTCGGTCGCCCATAAAATCGCTATATTAGAAATTATGCTCTCTGAAAGTCTACGGGTGTAACAGTCCAAGTTTCGCCGGTTCTGTGTACAAGTAGAAGATGGTGTGTGTGTGTCTGTCTGTGTGTGTGTGTATCTGTGTGTGTGTGTCTGTCTGTCTGTCTGTCTGTGTGTGTGTCTGTGTGTCTGTCTGTGTGTGTTTACGGTGTGTGAGTTGTGTTCTGTAAAGAAAAATTTATACTCTGTCTGTCTGTCTGTCTCTCTCTCTCTCTCTCTCTCTCTATGTATCTTTACTCCAGTTCAGTTTAGAAGTGCATTCTCTCTCTCTCTCTCTCTCTCTCTCTCTATGTATCTTTACTCCAGTTCAGTTTAGAAGTGCATATGTAAGTCTGTGTCTGACCTTTTACCATATATGTCTGTCTGATTCGCAACGGCTACAATATATCATCTTGCCTGGTCATTATTTACAGCCTCGTATCTGCATCATAAACCGTGAAATATTTAATTGGCGAACCGTGGCAGGAGTACGAGAGAAAAAGAGGAGGGATAAGAGATAAAGAGCAGAGAGTAAAACCAAAAAAAAACAGAGTATGAGATAAAGAGAGCAAATGACTGAAACAAAACGCAGAATGGCATGAATGGGGCCAGAAAAAGTGAAAACAAGAAGAACGATAAAAAGAACACAGGATAACAGTAATATACGGCTTGGATAGGTAGCTCTGAGGTCTGATTAGGACTATGAGGAGTGCAAGCATAAGCAGACGAGACTACGTGGTTCAGAGGCTGATGAAGGCTATGAGAAGACCATGCATGATTTGAGAGAGTTGTCATCGTATAATCAGAGAGGACGTGTACGACTCCCAATATGGTGTGTGTCTATCTATCTATCTATTGCCAGACGCCTCAATCCCGTTTGGGGTGGCCACAAACAAATCGTCTCTAAGTCGCCCTGTCCCCCGCCATTTCACTGCCCTGCTCCCAACTCACACCCCCCCTCTCTCATATACCTCTCCACCCCATCACTCCATCTCATCCTCGGCCTCCCTCTCCCTCGTCCCCCCTCCACCTCACTCACATACACTCTCTTCGTCAGTCTTTCACCCTCCATCCTCTCCACATAGCCAAACCACCTCAGTGTGTTCCTCATAACGCTTCCTATCACATCCACATCAAGACCACAACGCTCCTTTATATCTTCATTCGTCAGCCTGTCTCTCCACGTGACTCCACAGGCTCCTCTTAAATAACTCATTTCCACTGCTCTCACTCTTGACTTGTGTCCTTCCAACAATGTCCAAGCTTCACTTCCGTGTAATCATCAGTAAAAAGCCTTGCACGAGGGTGGTCGGAATCTAAAAACATGCTCTTGACACATCACTAATAAGAGGAGTGTAATAGATAATAAACACCGTTGCACGAGAGACAGGTGGGAGGCTTTGAAAAACATACCATCAACAGATTACCAATAGGAGGTGTGTAATAGACACCCATGTAACAGACACGAGAGTACACCCTTGCCTGAGAGATGGGGATCTGTAAACACACCAGTTATACTACCAATTGGGAGAGTGTAATACACAGTAAACATGTTTACTTGAGAGGAGGCGGAAAGCTTTAGAAACATTCCAGTGATATATTAACATCCATATTAAAGAAAGCACTGAGATATCTATTAACGCTTGCCATAAAAGACTGAACCTGAGTCTGTTATATCGCAGCCACATACGATAAGACATAAAACAAGGCATATCCAATGACTTTCAGTACAGCAACGTCTCTTCAAGCTTATTCTTACTTCAGACGATTTTATTCAACTTGGACAACGTATCTGCTAATGAAACTTGGGCAGGATATCTGGTAAACAAGGCTGTATCTACTGCAGTTTTTCTAATTCCAGTATTTTCCACGACGCTCTTATACAATCGTCCACAGAGCGAAATAAACTGAAAACATTTGCTGTATTCCGGAAGAAGCAATCGTATCTATAAAAGGAACTGTTCTTAAGCAGTTCACCTTTAGTCACACGAAACACGAAACATACAAGCATATAAAGCTGCAGTAACACAGAGTACAAACAAAATATATAAAACAGACGAAAAACGGAGCAACAGTTACAGAAAACACATGGAACACGAAGCAAACACACACACACACACACACACACACACACACACACACACACACACACACACACACACACACACATGTATACATAAAATATTCACACATTCACTCACATGTGCACCAGGCAAGCATATATATAAAAAAAAATGTTAGTGTACACCATGCATGAGATAACATGTACGTGCAGAGATATTCGCAAAGTGGAATGACAATTTTTTATGCCTTATTCTGAGAGAAATCCACATTTATAATATTAGTTTTATGTAGCCATATAATGTGCAGTTATAGTAATCATTCCATTTTCCTTGCAGGGACAGTGTGTACCGTCCTCCTCTGTTTTCACCCATCGCAGGATCTTTGGTGAGTACAATGAATATTGAGAAAACTACTCCATTATATAGCACAGTACCTAGTAAGTAAGTAATTGATTTATAATAAGTTAATTCTGATAAATATGATGAGTATGCCATTAGTTCGTCCATACATACTTAGATATTTGGGTTTATATATCAACATAGGAACTAGATGAGAGTCGTGTTGTCCTGGTTATAACCCATAAAGTACATGTATAAGATATCGTTACAGTACGTCTTAATTCTGATCAGTGTGACAGATATGCCATTAATTCAGACATTATGTTAACCATTTGGAAGCTTCCGGTGTTGCTGTTTGCTGATGATACAGTATTGTTGAGTGAAGATGAATGAGAGTTGCAAGGTTTGGTGAATGAATTTGGGACAGTGTGTAGGAGGAGGAAGCTGAAAGTTAATGTAAACAAGCATAAAGTTACGGTGTTTGAGAGGAATGAAGTCACAGAGTGTGCAGTGAGGTTGGATGGTGAGGATATGGAGAATGTGAGTGCATTCAAGTACTTGGGTAGTGTGATGAGTAAGGATGGAACTTTGGGGGATGAAGTGCGTGAAAGGGTACAACAGGGAAGGAAGGTTGTTGGTTCACTGAAAGCAGTGATGAGAAATAGGGAGGTGAGTATGGAAGTTAAGAAGTCACTGCATGATAGTATTGTGATCCCTATCCTGACGTATGGAAGCGAGGCGTGAACCTTGCAAGAGGGGAACAAGTCAAGATTGAGAGCAGTGGAAATGAGTTACTCGAGAGGAGCATGTGGAGTGACATGGAGGGACAGGTTGACGAATGAAGAAGTGGAGGAACGTTGTGCGGTGGATGTGGTTGTGGTTGAGAAGATTAGGAGAAATACACTGAGGTGGTTTGGACATGTGGAGAGAATGGAGAATGATAGACTGACTAGGAGGGTGTATGTAGGTGAAGTGGAGGGAGGGAGAGGGAAGGGTAGACCGAGGATGAGGTGGAGGGAGGGAGTTGAGAGGTATATGAGGGAGGGGGGGGTGATTTGGGGGGAGGGTAGTCAAATGATGGGTGACAGAGCGACTTGGAGGCGTTTTGTCTCTTTGCGGGATTAGGGCGTCGGGCTATAGATAGATAGATAGATCTATCGGTGGATAAATCAATAATTATATGGTGTCACGGTAGGGTCAGGCTCCATATTACTTCACCCTTACCAGCTTACTTCGGCATTTGTCAGGTTAATATACATAATACATTCACTGTTATGTCCATCCATCTCTCTCATTCTCCTCATCTCACCCTGTTTACTCCCCTCTCATCATCATCATCATCATCATCATCATCATATTTCCCAGTTCTGTATTATATAACCATCTTTTTTTTTTTTTTTTTTCTTTTTTTTACTACATAAATGTAAGATGTGTTGTACTGCATGAATATAGGATATGGCTGTATGATAGGCCAGCCAGTTGCAAGTAATGGTGTGTGTGTGTGTGTGTGTGTGTGTGTGTGTGTGTGTGTAATTCACCGGGTCGGTCAGGATCACTTGATGGTCGTGATCGTCAGCTTTTACCCTCCCGGAAGGGAGCTGAGAGCTCATATAGTCCGATCTAAGGGCAAGGCTGTGACCACACACGCACACACCAGTCCCCTTGCTCAAGGGGGACAGTAACCATCCACTTCGTCAGTGAAACTTTTCGTAACGTGTGTGTGTGTGTGTGTGTGTGTGTGTGTGTGTGTGTGTGTGTAAACTTAACCCATTAGCTGTGGTGGCTTCTCTTCAGTTAACATAAAATCGCTTACTGTTTGCTGAAGTATATATACATATATATTTATTTTCCGGTCACAGCGTTCATCTAGCACGTCATATACTGTTCAGTTCTGCCGAGTTGCTCTTAGCTGAACGTATCGATGTAACGTTAGCCAAAACAAAATACCGTCATTGTAACTAATTCGCATCTTTCAGTTTCGATATCTAATCTCATTGTTCGTACATCACGATACTTTAGGCAGACAAGAAAATAATCTACCGAAATAGAAAACATAGTACTGCCGCAGAAGGAGAAGTAGGGGGAGGAGGGAGGATGGGGAGGGGAAGGGCAATGAGATTAAGTGAGGCGAGGGGAACTGAAGGAGGAGGAGGGGGAGGAGAGGGAATAGCAGATAGCATAGGGGGACTGGAGGGGGGAAGGAGGGAGTGGGGAAGGTGTTGGTGAGAGCAGGGAAGTGTGAGAAATATTGGACCCATTACGATTAGTGAACGCTTTCATTATTCAGTAGTGTCCATGATTCTGAATGTTACACCACCAATAGTTGAGTAATTATGGTAATGAGAGGGCAAGGGGGCGGCAGGAAGGGAGAGGGGAGGCATGGTGGGCGAGGGACACGTAGCAAGCGCACTCCTTCATATGCAGTTACATACATACATACATAGATTTGCATACGTTGTCCCACCCGTACATGACACATTTGTTTGTCTCTCTCTCTCTCTCTCTCTCTCTCTCTCTCTCTCTCTCTCTCTCTCACACACACACACACATACGCACGCAAGCACGCACGCACGCACGCGCGCACACACACACACACACACACACACACACACACACACACACACACAGAGGAAATTTTCACGCTGCCTAGGGTAGGAAAGGAGGGGCAGGGGAGAGAAGAGAGGGAGAGGGAGGGAGAATTAAGCAGGAGGGAGGGAAGAAGGAGGGGTAGGGGAGAGAGGAGAGAGAAAGGGAGTGGGAGAATTAAGGTGGAAGGAGGGAAAGGGGAGAGAAGAGAGGGAAAGAGGTTGGGAGTTAAGGTGGAGGCAGGAGAGGAGAAGCACAGTAGAAGAGTAACGAGTGAAAAGGAAAGCAAACAGCTATATACGTATTGGTCTTTTCGAGGCTGTTTGTTATAAGATAGAACATAGCTAGCGTAACTACTCTATGCGTCAACGAAAAGGATAGGAAAGCGAAGTAATAGGTGGACAAGAAAAGATATTGGAGACATCAGTTAAATGAGATAAGAAGAGAAGAGGGAAGGGGAGAGGAGAGGACAAGAAAGAAGAAGCGAGGTAAGAGAAGAAGAAAGAGTAGTGGAGAGGAGAGGGGAAGAGTTGGCCCCTTCAGCTCGATGACCTGTGAATCTTTGTAATATTTGTTCGTATCAGTGGACGAATTTAGTAATCTTAGGGGAGACTTTTGTAACTGAAGAGGTAGAAATAGCCTCCAGTAACCTCTTTAAACTAAATCATCTGGCAGGAGCAAGCATATAATTGAAGAGACGCAGTTTTATTTAAAGGGTCTGAGAGAGAGAGGGGAGAGAGAGAGAGAGAGATTGTTGGAACATTGTACTGAAAGACAAAAATATACACAAAAGAGTGTTGAGGTAGAGGAAAACGTCAACGAAGACAAACGAGAGAGATCAGAGCAAGTGAGAGAAATGAGAGAGAGAAGAGAGACATAAAGAGAAGGACCAGGAAACCTGCAGTGTCGGAGCCAGGCAGGAGGAGAAGGAAAAGGAGGAGGAGGAGGAAGAGGAGGGGGAGGGGGAGGAGGAAGAGGAGAAGGATGGGAAGAAGGAGGAGGAGGAGGAAGAGGAGGGGGAAGGGGAGGAGGAAGAGGAGAAGGATGGGAAGAAGGAGGAGGAGGAAGAGGAGGGGGAAGGGGAGGAGGAAGAGGAGAAGGATGGGAAGAAGAAGGAGGAGGAGGAGGAGGAAAGTTGGTTAAAGAAAAAGCGAGAAAACTCTCAAGAAGATGGAGGAGGAGGAGGAAATGGAGAAAATAGAGAAAATAGAAACGAGAGGAGGAGGAGAGGAGGAGGAATAAGAGGAGAAATGAGGGTTTAGGATGAAGAGGAGGTGGGTAGAGGAAGGGAGGATGAAAATGCAGAATGAAAAGAAAACGAAATATAAGAAGAAAAAAGGAGGAATGCGAGAGAGATTCAGTTCATCAGAGTGTCGGTAGACACACTGTGTAGGCACGACCCCGACGCATCCAGAAGCCTTAACATGTAATCCTTCGTAACATCCAAACTCGGATGTATTGATATTTTTAAGTATCCAACCTTAAAATTTATTCTTGTCGATACCTAACATATCTCCTAAAGTAGCTAAAACAACGCTAATACGCCATACGCTAAAACACACAGGACAAAAATCCCTATTTCTCCACATTCTTCATGCTGCTGCATTTTGTTTTTTCTGCAGCGAATCCGACAGGTCTATAAGTGGTGGACCTGGGGGATCCTTTTTTGTTTCATCTTCAAGGAGAGTTCGAATTTCTGCTATTGGAGAGCTGTGAGCGATTTTGCTCTGAAATACAGGTTGAAATTTTCAGTTGATATGACATCAGCTATTGCATGGCTGCAGTAGTTCCGCCGGAGGTCTATGAAAATAGTCTTATCTTGTTCTTTGTTAGTGCGCTTTAGGTCAAAGATGACTAAACAGATCACCTTTTTCTTTCACATGTCGGTTTTACTTTTTGCAAGGTCGGAAGCACAGCAGATATTTTCCGAGACAGATCAGAGGTAATAGGTCGGGAATAGGTAATCTTTGACAGTGTTTATTCGATTTTGATCAGACTTGGTACAAAGGTAAAAGGTGACAAAAGGTGAAATGCTTAAGTGTTGTGAACAATCGGTCAAAATTTAAGGTCACAAGACAGATAAAATTTTCGACCCTTTAGCTGAGAATATGTTAGATTCTCACGATGGAAGTGGCTAGGACATGTGTATAGGAGACAGGGAATAGTACGAGGTACACCAGGGTGGGTGGCACTTGGTAGGAGAGGTAGAGGAAGGCCAAAAGAGACGTGGGTGAGGACAATGAGACGGGAAGCTGGAGATGAGTGTTGGGGAGATCTTGAGGAGTTAGCACAAGATAGGATGTGGTGGTGTGAGTTCATCGAGGCCCTATGCATCCCCGAGGGTGCCACAGGAAATGATTGATTGATTGATTGATTAGCTGAGAAAGCTGACATCCAATTTGGATAATACTTGGTGAAGGATTTAGAAGCATCCATAGATTAAGTTAATCAGTATTGAGAACAACAGGACAATGGTGAAGGTCACAAGGCAGTGTCAGCACACTTTTAATAAAACTGAACTAAACCCTGGTGGAGGGGGTCATGATCAGTCAAAGATCAAGGTTACAGAGCTCTGTCAAAAGTTCGGGCATAGTCCAGTATCAAGACGTAGAAAATTTCTTGTTACAGTCTCCAGAAAATTTTATTCAGCTCAAGAGAGGCTTTTCGAACGGGAACGGGTTAGTCAGAGCCATCGTTAATCGCTTCACTAGAACGATGCTCGTAAGTTGAAAAACTGATTTTAAAAAATGGAGTTTTCTTACACAGATTTTTACAAATCAGTAAAACAAATACGAAAAACATTTCATAAAATGTATGAAGATGTCGGGATGGCATTGCGCCAAAAAACACCGGAACATTGATATTATGGATCCAGTTTCATGAGATAAATGTCAAGAGTCATGCAGGCCTTTTTCCTTGCGTTCGGGTATAGCCAGATTGTTTCAAGTCCAGTTCGGTTAACTCAGCTCAGGTCCAGTATAAACAATTCAGTTCCCATCAGGACACATTTGGCCCTTCACATGTAGGTTACTTGTATTCAGGCCATAATGTCAGTCAGCGTCCGTTCGTATCAGTTCAGGTTCCGTCATGCCTTTCAAATCCATTCCGGCTCAGGCAGTCAGTTCCAAGTCATCCAAGTGAATGCAGGTCCGATCGGGTCACTTCGGTCCCAGTTAGGTCAAACTAGATCTGTTCAGCTATTTTGTTCCGGAACGTCCAGATAGTCCCGTCAGTACAATGACTCCTTCGTATTTACTGTATTTCTAACGACCGCCATATAGTTACATCTTAGAAAGGTCCACAACAAAGAAATGGACTTGAAACAATACCTCCACTGAGATCATGTTAGTGATTTCCCAACTTTGTGGTTTCCAGTAGTCCAAAAAACTGTTAGCACGTTGGGTGCTCTCCATTTCACTAAATGAATGCCTGGTGATCCAGTGGGTTAAGAAGTTCCAACTAGATGCTATCCATGCAGGCTTCCATTCAGTGGGTGGTTCGGGGTTTGCGTTATGCCAGTTAGGAGAAACCGGACTTGTCACTCACCTTTTACATCCAAACTATGTAGCTAAGCCCCATGTCTCTACGCTTGTGATGGGACAATGAATACCTGGATGTTGGATAGAATGGATACTTTACTTTCATCATTATCATAATCATCATCACCATTACTATTATTATTATTATTATTATTACAGTGAACTTGTTGGGAGGGGGTACAAAAACAAAAAGTGAGCAGGACGGGGTGGGACCGTGTTGGTTGGTGGGGCAGATGTTCTTTGTACATGTGCAAAGTCGTTGTTTGTGGTGGCCATTCCCCCGTCCCACTCCACTCACCCACACCCTTCTCATTCCACGTCTCTCCACTCTATATCCTCCTTTCTTACTCTCCAGTTAGTCACCCATACCCACCCCTGTCCCCTTTCAGTGATCCACATCCTCCCTTGTCTCCCTCCAGGCACCAATACCCTCCCCTGTCACCCTCCAGACACCCACACCCACCCTTGTCTCTCTCCAGTCATCACCCCCCCCCGTCACCCCCTAGTCATCCTCCTGTCACCTTCCCCTGTCATCCTCCATTCAGTCGCCCACCCCCTCCTCTGTCACCTGTGCAATCCTTTGTTCCCCTCAATTATCCGCACCTTCCTGTTTCATGCTTCCTCCTCCAGTCACCTACATGTTCTTCCCTCACTCATATCTCAGACAGACATCACCTTAACCTCTAGACACTCACACCATCCTCCTTCCTTCTCCAGACACTCCCATAATCCTCCTTCCTTCTCCAGACACTCCCATAATCCTCCTTCCTCCTCCAGACACTCCCATAATCCTCCTTCCTTCTCCAGACACTCCCATAATCCTCCTTCCTCCTCCAGACACTCCCATAATCCTCCTTCCTCCTCCAGACACTCCTGTAATCCTCCTTCCTCCTCCAGACACTCCCATAATCCTCCTGCCTCCTCCAGACACCCACTCAATCCTCTTTGCTCCTCCAGACACTCCCACAATCCTCCTTCCTCCTTCAGACACTCCCACAATCCTCCTTCCTCCTCAAGACACTCCCACAATCCTCCTCCATCTTCATGATACTCCGTCAATCCTCCTTCCTCCTCCAGACTCTCCCACAATCCTCCTTCATTTTCATGACACTCCCACAATCCCCCTCCATCTTCATGATACTCCCTCAATCCTTCTTCCTCCTCCAGTCACGAACAACCTCCTCACGTTCACCATTATTCACTCTCTCTCCTGTCCCCCACCAGTCGCCCATACTTTCCTCACCTTCTCCTCTGATCATCCAAACACTTTTCCTCCTCCCTCTACCACCCATACATTTCCTCCTCCCTCTCCAGTCACCCACATACTCTCCCCGTCCCTTTCCATTTACCTACACCCTTCATCCTCAATCACCAATACTTTCCCCCCTTCCATTTATAGGTGGGAAATACGATGCTGAGACTTTAAATGACTTGATGACGTGGATAAAATAGTTATAGGATTCTTACAAGGAAGAGCAGGTAGCATAATGATAGGAGGTTGATAATTGTAACTCAGTGGTTATGAAGGTAAATAAGAGTTCGAAGTTATCTATAAGCAGGACGAGGTAATGTTTGGATAAGTGAATGGAGAGATATACGTAGTTCATTTGTTTTCGCCTGTGAAGGACCCCCCCTTTTTTTATTTGCTTAGTTTAATCAGTTGCATTTTTACTGGTTTTGAATTTTGCCATATCGATTACTTATCTAAAGATACACTTCAGGCACTTGTGGTTGAGTCGGGCCAGTGACGTTTGTCATCAGGTGGGTCTGAAATCCGCTTGTGTATCAGCTATAGACGCCATGATAAAATTGCGGGGTTTTCTGTCTTGGTGGTGGGTGGCGGTGTTTATAGTCCTGCCCCCGGTTCACTTTAGCACACAACCCGTCCCCCAACCTGTGGGTGGCCCACTTTTGGTCGGGCAAAAGAAGTGGGACGACGATGATAAAAGATGGTATGCTAAAATCAAGTCCTGGGTAAGAAAATACGGGGAATATATTCAGTGTGTTTTGATCGTGATCGCCGGTGTGGGTGTGGGCGTGGGTATCGCCTTTTGGGAAGAGAAGGTCGGGGCTCTGACGCATGAGCATCTCGCCGACATCAAGAAGTTGTACCCAGCGCCCTCACCCTGGTGCCTGGACAGCTGGGGCCGACGGGTGCCTTTCCTCCGTCAAGTGTTTCCCGATTCCCATAGGAGCGCCGAGGATATGTGTGGATCACCCCCCGTCATCTACCACACCATGCCACTCTACTCCATCCACCTCCACGCTCGCTATAGGACCTGCCTGGAAGAGTACTCTACCCACCAGATGCAGCGCAGGCAGGCGCTCGTCGACATCATGAGATTTTATATCATTTACTCAATCGTTTGCTTTGCTCTTGTCTTCGTTGTTATCTTAACTTGTTCACGGTATTCTAACCAGAAAAGGTCTTGACTTAGCTCCTGTTTGCATGGAAAGTGTTGAGATAGCCTTCCAGCGTCACTCAGACTTATTGGCTTTATTCTCCAACCGAACATCAGTTGTTTTATTGTTCTCTCTTTTTTTTTCTTTCGTATCGTTCGTTGTATTGTTCATGAAGACTCCAACATGCTTGCATTCGTCAGCCCTAGTCACCTAATGGTAGCTCTCCACGCTGCTCGATCTCTGGCAGCCTCCCTATTTAGTCTCTTAACCCTGACGTTACACCTTACGACCTCGTTCCAGGTTTTTTTCGTGCCTTCCTGGACGACTATGGGGCCCACCAGCTGGAGCGTAGGCAGGTGCTCGCCAATTTCCGCAGGTGTTATTTACCGTACTTTAACCCACCATAGTCCGTAATATTGTACTGTCTTTTCTCAGTGTCACTGTACTTTAACTCCAGGAGATCTTGACTTTTCTCGTTTTTGCATGGCAAAAAAAATGCTGGGCAAACAAAAAACAGCGTCACCCAAATGTGCAGGCTTTATTTTCTGGCCAACCATGAACTCTCATTGCTTTCATTGTTATCTATATAATTTGGACTGTATATCAACTCTAGAAGGAGATAAACCCGCGTCCAGCTGTTATGAAACGCAGATATAATATTGTTTGGCGTTAACAATACTGGGATCACTGTCTCCAGTGTGCATCTGTTTCAGTGATGTAGTGATTGTTTTCCACCTTATCTTAACCTTTGGAGGACCCTTGTTTGCGTAAGGCACAGCTGGGATAATCTTGCGTTACCAAAACGTGTAGGCTTTACTTCTCCACTTCGTCCTCCCCTGTTTTATTGCCCTCATGATTTGTTTCAGTTTTCCTTTAGAGGGACATGAATTCACTCTTATTTGCATAAAAGGAATTAAAATCGTCTGAAGTCAGCACGACTTGACAGGATTTAGTTTCTGTTTCTCTCTCAACCATGCTTGTTTCTTCGCCCATGAAAAACAAAAAATAATACTGGAATAAAATCACTGGCGTCAGCAGCTCTACACATGGACCGTTCTCTCCATCCTTTAAGCGCCTGGGCCACGATAACCGTTATTTCTTCATTGTATATTAATCCTAGATGGACATGAGAAGTGGGAGGTGCTGACCAGTACGTATTATACTGTAGGCATTATTTCTTGTGTTTAAGCTCATAATTACATAAGTATCCTTTATCATTTCACAGCGAAGGGTTTCTCTGAGAGCATTAAAATAGCCTGCCGTTAGCCAGAATAACAAGCAAAGTTCTTATTTCTTGACCAGATGTTAAATGATACAGATATAAACGTTTTTTGCTGATAGAAATATTTCTTTGTTGAGTAAAATGGTTTGACGTTCGCCAGATAAAATGCAGAGTTTGTTTTCGCAGCGAAGGGGCGAGAAGAGGTAATGCCACTCGTAAGCCGAAATAGATTTACCTGTTGTCAGCAAAGATAAAGTATTCAGTAATTTTCGTATTCTGGAAGAGCTAAGGGACTGGAAGCCACTCATTATCAGGAATGAAATCGTCCAGCGCCAGCCAGGATAAAGCAGCCAATAAAGCTTGTACTGTATCCTGAATGGGTTGAAGGACTGAGTACCGCTCTTATCTTGGAATGTAATTGTGTGTCATCAGCAAGTAAACAATGCGCAGTTACTTCCGAACTGTGAAAGTCTCTCTCTCTCTCTCTCTCTCTCTCTCTCTCTCTCTCTCTCTCTCTCTCTCACACACACACACACACACAACTTCATAGGGATACGCTTATCCTGCAAAGAACTGTCAATATCAGAAGTGTAAGCCCAGCGGTATTATAATATTGATATCAGATGTACGCAGTAGAACAACACATATTTCTTTATTAGCAGAGGAAAACCGACACATGGTTATCCTGTCGATCATCATCATCATTATCATCATCATCATCATCTAACCCCTATAAAGGAAGTGCGGAAGATAGTGTCATCATCATCACTATCACCATCACTATTTCCACCTTCAGTCATCATCGTCATTATTAAAACTTCCCTCATCCCTGTTGGAAGTTTTCTTATTTTTGTCGGTATTTGTACTGTTCATTCCACTGAGAAAGTAAATGGCCATTACTGTGAGACTCTTTAGCCTAAAGCCTTCACACTTTGTTAGGTTAATCGTCCAGCTGGCGACTTGTTCTTGTCAAATATGATGGGAATCCATCAACCGAATCATATTATTCAGAATGTAAAAAACTGATTCCAGACATTATACAGTGTAAGAAATCCCGTTAGCTAGCAAGCTGAAATTTTACTGCAATATAGCCTTAAGACGGCCGCTTTGCGGGAAAGAATATGATTTGACTTCAAGGCCCCTTTCTATTGGCTGTGAGAAGTCTTACCTTAACAAACTTGTCCTTGGACTATTGTACGGTGATCTAATTATTATTATTATTATCATCATTATTATTATTATTTTTGTCAGCCTTCATTCTGTCCCCATTATTTTACTAGATGTTAGTTGGTTCCAGACCAGGGAAAAGCATTAAAACAGAAGCACATATTTGGATGTCCAACGTAAACGAATCCTATCTCACTATCTCATTCCACCCTTCATTAACTACATCAGGTAAAGGGCATTGTGTTGATGTTACTCTTGCAGTTACCACACAAATAGTTACGTTTGGCCTTCATTAACCCCGCCACCACTAGGGCCCACGCATGAATATAATCGTCTGTAGCTTGTTTTCACCTGACAAAGATTCCTAACCTCTTTCAACCCAGTTTATGGCCAGGTGTAATCAGATTGGAGGTTAGATTTGTCTATACACTTTTTACTCTAACTTGGCCAAAAACTGTTATCTCTTCATAATGAATGCTGAGTTATAACAATAGATTAACAGTATAATATGCTGCTAGTCACGAGGCAGTTCTACTGAAAGGACGTAGAGCCACTGTATTGTCTTAGTCTCCCACTGAACTATGTGAAGTAAGCAGCAAAAGAACAAAAATATGGGCCAATTACGTGTATAAGAAGTGTAACCAGATTCTTGCCCCGTTACAACTGTAAAGCTCATCGAATTTCAGGCAACTATGACTTGCTGTGGTAGTCAAGTTGTGAGAGTGACCCAATATTGGTAGATGGAAAGAAACCAACTATACTGGTGACCTGGGAAAAATGTTAAGTACGTCATCGCAGTGAAGGGATTGACCAAGTAAATACTATCCCATTCTCATACCTAAGGATAAACGTTTGCTTATTCACAACTACTCCCACTTAAGCACACGCAAGCCAAACCACCTGCACGCAACCAAACAAAAACCTGCACATTGGGACGCACAAAAACACAAGGTCTGTGAAAACACACACACACACACACACACACACACACACACACACACACACACACACACACACACACACACACACACACACACACACACACACACACACACACACACACACACACACACACACACACACACACACACACACACACACACACACACACACACACACACACACACACACACACACACACACACACACACACACACACACACACACACACACACACACACACACACACACACACACACACACACACACACACACACACACACACACACACACACACACACACACACACACACACACACACACACACACACACACACACACACACACACACACACACACACACACACACACACACACACACACACACACACACACACACACACACACACACACACACACACACACACACACACACACACACACACACACACACACACACACACACACACACACACACACACACACACACACACACACACACACACACACACACACACACACACACACACACACACACACACACACACACACACACACACACACACACACACACACACACACACACACACACACACACACACACACACACACACACACACACACACACACACACACACACACACACACACACACTTCATAAATGAAAACCGTAAGTAAGGGGAGTCCCGGGCGTGCAAATATAAGTTTTCTTTTCAAGGCGTCAAATCCACCCCACCCTCAGACGGTCAGGGCTGGTGTGTGTGTGTGTATGTGTGTGTGTGTGTGTGTGTGTGTGTGAGAGAGAGAGAGAGAGAGAGAGCGTAGGTGTAAGGTCACGAAACAATCCAGACCTCTTATCAGGAAGCAATAGTCGTAATGAAAGCCAACAGTGGTAATAAACAACAGCAGTTGTGTCTGGAGTGGCCAATTCTGATAACGCCAGGTCGATGGGAGTAAAACATCGTCGTCATCAGCGCCATTATTATCGTTATCGTCATCGTCGTTATCACTCTCACATTTGCATCACTATCGTTATTGTCGTCGCGTTATTCTTTTTTATTATAAATGGGGTGGTCTGAAGAAAGGGAAATAGTCTCTAGAGAGCCCAGCCAAAAGTACCACATCAGCATACACTCACCATTTAGGCCTTCAAACATAACGTCATGTCCAGTCAAATTAAGCACTAAGTGTCATTTGATTCGTAATAAACTCTAATGAACTCATAATAAAGACTATAAAGGAAGGAGAATGGCCAAGAACGAGATGGAGGACCAAGATTAAGGAGTTTATGAGGGTAGTAGGAATTTGAGGTGTGACTGAAACTGTAGTTGTCCACATGTGGTCCACTATAGGACTGCACCTTTTTCCTAATGTGAGAGTGTTAGCGAAAATGAGACCATCCACATGCTGGCGAACAGCGGAAGGAATTGGGAAGGCGTGTGTGTATGGAATGGGATGCTGTGCTCTGGCGTATAAAGAAAAGCGAATATTACAAGCACCTACTTTAAAAATCCGCCAAATTAGGGGTTCCGAACCCTGGAGGCAGGGCGCACCTTCATCACGAGTTGCACAGGGTGCCACCACGCCACCGTGTCCTCACTGAGTAGGGAAATACATACTTGTATGTCTTGTAAGTAGGAGCAGTTCCATGTGGGGTGTTACGTTGTGATGAATAAGGTATGGGAGTAAGGAAGCGCTACTTGTAAATATACTGTGGGTGGTTTTATAGTGCATATTTGAGGTTCGTGTTTAAAGCATAATGTTTGGGATTCGGGTTTTTATTTGTGTATTTTTTACCCATGCTGTACCACAGCAGTGATTTATGGAGGTACTTTGCCAGCCTAAGCTAATATAATAATTTAGTCAGCTAGGCTACGCCAGGAGCATGTTGATTCTAACACCAGCGTACAGTAGTGATGCGTGAACAATGTCTGAGGGACGGCAACATAAAGTGAGGCCAGTTCAAATAAGTTGTTCCAGCCGTCTTTCTGGACTGATTTTGTCGGACATAATATTGATCTTGTGATCGCGATAAACCTCTGATTGTTCATGTCAACATTATAATAAATTATGAGAAAAAAAGTTTGAACTTCCTTATCAGTGCTGACTGCGTTTAAAACGCGGGATACTGTCTAACCCTATCATTTCCTCAGAGATATTGTCAAACTGACCGTCATTGATTAGGGGCTTGCATACATCTTCCCGCATTCAGTTTTAATAACATGGCTAGTACAGTGACAGCTGGACTTGAGATTGATGTGGACGTTACGTAGTGGGGAGGACAAAGGCATATCTTCTCGAGGCCTTTGGAGGCTTCCCAGGACAACCATCTTAATTCCTTTGTGCATTTACTACGTTTACCCTCTTTATGTTCGGAACAATTCAGGTAACCTGTTTTCTTTCAGCTTACGCCAGATGGTTTTATTTAGAAGAGTGCGTCATAGCAGCCCGAGCTTTAGTACTGCCACCATTAACCTTCTCATAGTCGAGACAAATAAGTGTTTTGTTCCAGCAGTCCCAGACGATTTTGCACGACATAGTCATAGGAGGCCAAGTTTTAATGTTTTCCTTTAATATATGTTATTTGTGCAGACTGAATCATTATCAGAGCGAGATACAGGATGTGTAAGAAAATATTAAACTCATCAGAACGATAAAACCTCATATTTCCGGCAGTTTTCTGCTTAAGAAGAACCTCTCTAATTGAAGAAATTGATGGCAGTCACCATGAACTTCACTACGATAGCCACTTTTGTTTTATTTTTAATGTCTTGGACGCTTTTATTCCATCACAGAAAGAACATCAATCATTGGGAGGATCAAGGAGTAACGGGCATGAAAATATCTCTTATATATTGGAATACAGGCCAAGGTGAAGTACTGTACTTCGAGGGAATTCGGGCAAATGGAGCGAAAGGAGAATGAGAAATTGACTATCAGTGTGTGAGAGAGGAGGGGTAATATGATGTGACATGAACCGTGAACAAAATGGAAGGACAAGGTTAGGGAGTATGATATTTATTAAGGAGGGTGGAGTGCTGCCAAGTGGATTAAATTAGGATTAATATATTGTCAGAGATAGTGTCAGGGAGGGTTTTCAGGATAATATGTACCAAGAATAAGGTGGGATATTTGATCACTGGTTGTCTGAGGGAGTGTGAAGTACGGCCAAATGGAACAAAAGGAGATTGATATATTGATTAAGGGAGTGTGTGTGACGGTGGGTTTCTGATGATGTATACGCCGTTAACGAGGTGGAAGGATAGATCGAAAAGTTTAGGCGTGGTAGTGGATTTTCGCTAAGTGGAGCAAATGGAACTGTGTATTGACTGAGAAAATGTGTGAGAATGGATTAAATAGAAAATGTTTATACAGAACAAGGTAGATATGATCACATGGTATAGATGTGGTGAAATACCTTCAGATGGAGCGTAAAAAGTGAGAAAGAGCTCTTGAGATGGTATATATATATATATATATATATATATATATATATATATATATATATATATATATATATATATATATAAAACGAAAGCTCAGAGGCTGTGTGAGGGAGGGTGAAGTGCTGCCTGATGGAGCGAAAAGGTACTGATATAATGACTAAGAAGGTTTGTGAGAGTGTGGGATGATAGTATCATAAACAGTGGTGGGATATGATTATATGGTTTTGGAGAGATGGTGAACTGCCGACAAACAGAGCGAATGGAAACTGATGCATTGACGAAGAAAGTCTGTAAGAACGGGTTAGTAAGGTACTATATACCAATTATAGATTAGAGAATATATGAAGGGGGGTAAAGGGCCAACAAAAGCACTGAAACGAGATTAATAGCTGAGAAAGTGTGTGAGAGAGTGGCTATGCGAAAATGATACATACTAAGCAAGAAAAAAAAAAGGATAGGATGAGATGAAAGATTTAAAGGGATAGTAATAGGATGCTGCCAAATGAGTTGAAAAAATTTATTATTGAGTAGAAAGATGTGTGAGTGGTTTGTTAAGATGGCATATACTGTGAACAAGATGGCAGAATGGATTGCCGTCAGACGGACCGAATGAAGGCTGAGAAAATTACTAGCTGAGTGTTTCGGAGTGAACGAGAGGGAAGCTGGAGCGTCATGGGAGGAAGGGTCGGGAATGAGTAGGTACAGAAAGGCCTTCAAATCTTTTATCCGGGCTCTTAATAACAAGGCATTAGATACTGGTAGACCGACAGGTAGATAAATAGAGATATATATAGATAGATTGATTGATAGCTAGGTAGATAGACATTTAGGGAGTTAGACAGACAGGCTGACAGATAGATGGGTAAATAGACCACATTCTGGGACTGGGCTCTGTATAGTCTGAAACGGTACAAAATATAGAATATACAAGTGCTCGTGGGCCCTTCGGGCCCCTCGCACTTGCTCCTTCGGAGGGCTGTCGCGCTGCTATAGTTTGAGTTATAGCTATGGGCAAAAAATTTTACGGAGATTCTATGCCGGCGCTGGGAGTTTTTTTTTTTTTTTTTTTTTTTTTTTTTTTTCAAAACGTGATCGTTCATTAAATATAGAAAAAGTTTTTCAATTGTGATGGGACCAAGTTTTTTCACATCAGCGAACTTTTTGCGATTTTTGTATCAGTTTTGGTGTGATTTGAATGTGTTGTTTTGGCTGCCCAACACACACACACACACACACACACACACACACACACACACACACACACACACACACACACACACACACACACACACACACACACACACGGCTAGTGCTGTAGTATATTAGATAGATGCTCTTTCTAGTTCCTCTCTCACCCACTTCACCCATACACAGACAGACAGACATTGTCGACAGACAGAATTATATAGGTAGACATAGTTAGATGGAGATAGATAAGCAGATTGATAGATAAATTAACAAATAAATATACAGATCGGCAAATAAGTCAAAGTCAAAATTCTCAGCAGTGTATGTGCAAGAGATGACAGCAGTGCTACAGGCTCAGTAAAGGAGGAGGCGAGTGAAGCTTGGCTTGAGCACACCGCCAAACTGTTGACGGCGGTTTTAGTAGCCTCACTTTTAGCCTAGTTCTCTCTTCTCTTTTTTCTCTCTTTTTTCCTGCTTTCCTTTCTGTTTTTCTCTCACTTTTTCTGCTTCCCTTTCTGTTTTTCTCTCATTTCCTGCTCTCCTTCCAGTTTTTCCACCCCTGTTTCTCGCTGTGTTAGTGTGTTGGAATCCCTCCCCCCCCCTCTTTCTCGCTGTGTTAGTGTGTTGGAATCCCCCCCTCTCTCTCTCTCTCTCTCTCTCTCTCTCTCTCTCTCTCTCTCTCTCTCTCAGGGGCCAGAATAGCTCACTGGTAGCGCGCTTGGTAGTGCTCGCGCCTCACGACCGTAGGGTTGGCAGTTCGAGCCCTCACTAGAGTAGCGTATTTGTGGTGAGAGATATAGCGGTCACTCCAAGGATCTTGTCTTGCCCTGCAGTTCTGTATGGTCCATTGGTCCTAGTTCGGGGGACTTTCTCTCTCTCTCTCATATATATATATATATATATATATATATATATATATATATATATATATAAACAAAGGAGTAACTGGTCCACATCACTGGCCATGCTGTTGATAGTTCTTCTACTTTTGTGTATTCTCTTTTCTTGTTGCCGGACGTAACCTCTCCCCATCCGTAGGCAGACAAAAGATCAGGATGATGGTGGTGAAATGGAAATGGCTCCCATGGATTTCCCATTACTGAACAAAAACATCTGAAGCGGAGTGTTATTTGTGTGTGTGTGTGTGTGTGTGTGTGTGCAGCCAGTACTTCATTTATTCAGTCAGTTAGCCTATCAGTCATTCAATCAGTAAGTCAATCAGACCGTTATTATGCCTGCCAGGCAGCCAGTTAGTTAACTAGTTAGTAATTTTATCAGTTAACAGGCCTCCCAGTCAGTCAGTCATTTATACAGGCCTTCCACTGGGTCAGTCAACGGGCCTCTCAGTCAGTCAGTCAACAAACCCCCCAGTCAATTAATCAGTCAGAAACTGTGACTCCACCCCCGAGTACTGCCCACCTTCCTCATTACCATCCTCTACGATAATTTGGTCCTAATACATGATTAAAAAACTCTGGCCTGCCTGTGCTTGCGTATGCCGGGTTATTGCGTAATGCGGCGTATTAACGAGGAGGTGAGCGGGCCATTCCATTAATAGCTGGTTAATACGCAGAGTGGACTAATGGGGCAGTGGAGTGTTATTATTGTTGTTGGTAATGGGCGGGGGGTCGGTGGTGCTTGAAGAGTTGATGATGGTGATGATTGGGGTGAGACTGTGATTGTGAGGAGAGGTTGATTATGTGTGGTTATAATTTGCTCTGTTAGCGTCATCGTCATCACCATCGTCGTCGTCGTCATTTATTATTATTATTATTATTATTATTAATTATCGTCGTCACTATTTTTCTTCTTCTTCTTCTTCTTCTGGTTATGAATATTATCATCATATCATCATCATCATCACATTATTATTATTATTATTATTATTATTATTATTATTATCATCATCTTCATCATCATCATCATCATCATCATCATCATCGTCACTTATTATCATCATCATCATCATCATCATCATCATCATCATCGTCACTTATTATTATCATCGTCATCATCATCATCATCATCATCATCATCATCGTCGTCGTCGTCGTAGTCGTCGTCACTGTTATTATTATTATCATGATTATTGTTATCATAATCATCACTATTATTATCATTATCACTATCGTCATTATCCTCGTCACTATTACTAACTTCATCGTTGTCACTTATTAGCATCATCATCATTACTATTATTGATCTCCTCCTATTACCATAGGTGGACACCTGTGTATCCGTCATTATTATTATTATTATTATTATTCCGTCACTTATCGTCCCCGACCTTCATCATATCTATTGAGGCCATATGGCACCATGACCCTGTTACACTGACCCAGTTTCAGTGATCTTGACCCACTTTTCAAGGTCACAGGTCTAAAAGTGTCTGAAAGTAATGAACTTTCATCTTCAGTCTCCCCCAAAACTATTATCGATACATGAAGATGAAAGGAAATCGTGTGATAAAATTACTTTACAAACATTTGTATGGAAAACATTTGAAGGTCATTAATGCACGACATTACGATATATGGTACACCCCACTTTTCAACCATTTTCAATT
>NW_027642591.1:260000-290000 GCF_032717465.1 Coenobita brevimanus | reverse complement strand
GTAGGATATCGTCAGAAGCTAGCAAAGTGTAAAAGTGACATCCGCAAACCGAGAGCTCTGCGTCCAGCGCTCTGCGGTTCAGGTCCCAGAGGTGGACAGATGTTTTGACATGTAGACGTTACCAGGGCGTAGTTTGGTGGCCTACCCTTAAATATTCTGGACTTATGGTGGTCTAGCCTCGTGCACCTGCGCTCCACCACATAAAAAAAAAAAAAAAAAAAGGAAAGCCAAGGGTCATGAATGAACTAAAGGACTGAACTAAGCGGAGAAGAACAAAAATCGTAGAGAAGATCGCCCCAAATTTGATGAGACAGTGTAGTATAACTGAGTGAAATAGGCGTTGGATATGACGGAACTAAACGGCAGTTATACCCACCTCTCTTCTGTACCCTACACTACCCTGATTCAGCCTACCCTACCCTACCCAGCCCACCACCACCCAGCCCTATCCTACCCTGCCATAACCTATCCTACCCTCCCCAACGCAGCCATAACCTACCCATGCTTACCCTCGCCTGCCCTAATCGACCCACCTCTATTCAACCCTGCCATAACCGACCCATCCCTACCCTACCTCGGCATAATCAGCCCAATCTAACCTCACTCTGTCAAAACCGACCCAGTCCTACCCCACCCTGCCAAAACCAACCCTGTCCTACTCCACCCTGCCAAACACGACCAACCCTTCCCCATCCTGCCAAAACTGACCCAATCCTACCCCACCCTGCCAAAACCGACCCAGTCCTACCCTACCCTGCCAAAACCGGCCCAATCCTACGCCGTCCTGCCAAAACTAACCCAACCTTACCCCACCTGGCCAATACCGACCCAACGCTACCCCACCCTGCCACAACAATCCCATCCCTACCGTACCTTAACCAAACCAGTCTTATCTAACACAGATCGCGTCCCGGAGGTGAACAAAGGTTTTTATATCATATAGACGTTTTATATTTTATATTTTGCAACTTTCAGAGGCATTTACTCAGCTTTAGGAGTCTTATGGATAGGCTCAATCAAACGTATCGAACCTCCCATGTTAGAAAAAATAGCTTAGAGAAATGCGTCTCGTACTAAAGGGGCGGAATGGACAGATCGAGTGGCTAAGATATTGAATTATGTATAAGACTGGTTTTGTTGTTATTTCTATTATTATTATTATTATTTCAGGCAAATGTCCCAGGCTTCTAGACTGGCTGACTAGCGAATATTATTAAGTCTCCCGTGGCTCCGTGCTCCTTCCACTCAAGAGCCTGCACTTCACGCATTCCACGCATAAGATGGCGTCACCGCTGCATTCCTGCGAAGACGAGAGGTCAAGAGGACGACACTTGCTTTTTGTTTGTTTGTTTACTGTTTGCTTAAAGTTGTGATCCCTCCAACTTGAATGCTCAGTTGTAACTATTGATAACTAGAATACGATGCTAGTCACGAAGAAGGGCTATGAAAAGATACAGAGCTCGTAGTATTGGCTGGATGAATCACTCTTGCGTGATAATCAAAGACGGTGAATAAAACCCACACTTGTAGACGAAGAATATAATTACCAAACAGTTTCGGTGGACACTGCCACCATCTTCAGTGGTCAAGATAGTGAGAGGGAGTGACGTACTGACTATACAAGGGTTCCTTTTTATGCGTGTGTGTGTGAAAGGGTGGGGTAAAGGTGAGGTGGGGTGGGGTAGATTGTAAGCGGGGATTAACCCAAGGGGGATTTTGGGGGGGACATTACCGGACAGGTCAGGTGTAATTCCTATCTAACCTTACCTGTGTCGTAGCAGGAAGGGACATCCCTTCCTGCTACGACACAGGTAAGGTCAGATAGGAATTACACCTGACCTGTCCGGTAATGTCCCCCCCAAAATCCCCCTTGGGTTAATCCCCGCTTACAATCTACCCCACCCCACCACACCTTTACCCCACCCATCCACACACACACAGGCATAAAAAGGAACCCTTGTATAATCAGTATGTCACTCCCTCTCACTATCTTGACCACTGAAGATGGTGGCAGTGTCCACCGAAACTGTTTGGTAATTATAGTCTTCGTCTACAAGTGTTGGTTTTATTCACCGGCTCGTAGTATTTTTTTCTTTTAACTAAGATACATGAAATAAGCTGCAAAAATACGAGCTTACTTAATGTAAATGAATTATAGTACGTTCAAGATGGAGGGAAGGCATTTTGTATTTTGTTTGTGATGTTATAGTGTCTCTCAGGATCCTAGGATCCTCTCTCGGCTGAACCAAATTGTCTGGCGTCAGCTGGAACATGATGCTAGAGTTATGTCGGTCGTGAGGGGGTTCATAGTGACGGTATTGACACTGTCAGGCTCCTATGACTCACTCAGTCGAATAAAATCGTCTGAGTCAGCTGAAATGGGGTACTAGAGTTGTCCCAAGCACCAGAGGGTTAAGAAACTTAGCCCCCTGAGTGATGCTTGTCCCGAGCATCACTCAGGCGGTTAATCTTAACCCCCTGAGTGATGCTTGTCCGGAGCATCACTCAGGGGGTTAAGATTAATAATCCTCTGGTGCTTGGGACAACTCTAGTATTCCATTCCAGCTGACAGACGATTTTGTTCGGCTGAGTGAGTCATAGGAGCCTGACAGTTACTACACTGTCACCATTAACCCCCGCATGACCGGCATAACTCTAGTATATCATGTTCCAGCTGACGCCAGACAATTTGGTTCAGCCGAGTGGGTCTGGGGCCTGGGGGGCACTAAATGAAAATATCCAAAAAATATTAAAGGGGGGGCTATATCAATTTTGCCACAGGAGGTATACCAAAATTGGACTTTTTAATAAAACCCCCTCCTCTCTCACTCCCTGTGTTTTGTATATACCCCTCTCTGTCTGCCTGTGGTGTGTCTGTCCTACCCTCTGTGTGTGTGGTGTGTCTACTGTGTGAAGGTGGCTATGTACGTGTCTTGTGTGTGTGGTGTGTCTACTGTGTGAAGGTGGCTGTGTACGTGTCGTGTGTGTGTGTGTGTGTCTTGATGTGTGTATGTATGTAGTAGTGTGTGTGCGTCTTGATGTGTGTATGTATGTAGTAGTGTGTGTGTGTGTGTGTTTAAGTGTGTCTTGGTGTGTGTGAGCTGAACTGTAAGTATGGGGCCTTGTGGTTTTAAGGAAAGCCTGCTACGCAAACTTCCCTCAGCCACATTTTAAAGAAACCTCTATCACACCGGGACTTGAACCCGGGTCTTCCTGATCAACAGGCCAGCACCATACTAATCATGCCACCGTGGCCCCACAAGGTTAGCGGCTAAAACTTCTTCTGTATTTTATTTCTTTACATGTTACAAAAAATGGGAAATTGGACAACATGCACAGACTAAACTAAATTGTCAAGTACCTATTAATGTCGCTTTAGGAGGAGATATCTCGAAATTTCCTGAGCTACTTGGAATACCTAAGCCTGCAGTTTAATGCTAATCATGAACAAGTGCTATGGAAAGAATATAGAGCAGTTGCTACTTATATAAAGGGAGAAAGTAAAAACTGCAACTTAGACTGCTATCCAACGGCAGGACTTAAACGATTAACCATATATTACATAAACTTAACACACTGAGTGACACAGAAACTAAACATATGATACAAATTCTTTAATGAAACTTATAATGAGAGTACAAATGACAAAATATACACTGCACAGGAAGACAGAACAGTACTCATTGATCATACTCTGAGAATGAAAGCCTATCTGTTGTACCGGTTTATAAACGGAAGAGATGAATCGCTAAATTTGATCCACAGTAAAAAATAATAATAATAATGAATACATAAAACAATAAAGACAAACCATATAGACCACATGTCCACCCTAAACTGACAAAAACCTGGCATCTCTCCACCTTGAATGCTGAGCTGTTTCTAGAGATAAAGACTAGATTATCATGCAAATCACAATGAAGATCTATGGGGAGGATGCAAAACCATAATACTGTCTTATTCTGCCACTTAGATACAGGAACTAAGCAGCAGAAGGACTAAAATTTGTCAAGGTGAGCCAACTACAATGACACAGAGGAAGTCTGAGATTATATAATGTGTAATCATGAACTGATTGCATCATTCAGTAAAGATTACAAAAGGAAAAGCTATCAAATCTGAAAGTGTAAGTACTATACAAGATATGATTAACCTTGTACATCCATATTCTGAGATATGCTTCCTATATCATAGCCTACACACAAATTCATCCCCCTCAACAGTAATGGTATATTCCTGCTGTCTCCTGACTTCCAATCAACTTATGAAACCTCTCTCCTAATTACAGTACAGTAATATGTTAATGAAGGCTGCTAGTAATTACCTTCAGTATGATAATTCTTATTTAAAGGTAGCAGCAATGGTTAATGAAGGATGTAAGGTATGCAGTCCTTCCAGTTCAATATACTATATCTCCAATCAGGCTTTATCCAGTGTCTCTCCTACACATGTTAATACCTTCAGTCTTCACTAGTTTAACTCACAGAGCAGGGATTTTTTTTTTTTTTCATGCCATCTCATGATTATATTTAGCTTTGTATAGACTTCTGGAAGTGTAGGGGCTAGGCACAGCCTCACTGAACTCCTGCAATAGCAGAGACTTTGCATAAGTTGAATAAAATTGCCTTCTGGCACTATGAATAAACTGAAAAGGGCATCACGGGATTGCAAGAGTTAAAGGGACTCGCGGAGTTTATATCCCCGATGTAAACAAACTACCCATTAGTTTTTACACACATCCCCTCATTTTTTCCAGCCAATTAACCTACTATGCCTGCCCATGTACAGGATCACATTCGACCTTAAAACCTAAACAGATGGTGTGAATATCGGGGGATTTAAGTAGCACTGCTTACTCGAGTTTAAAGGGACATCTTGGTCACCTGGAGATACACACCGCCGTATATCATCCTTATAGCTAATAATTACAACTTACATCAGCCGACTACACCTCTCGATAATGACAGCAAACACTGATAAAAACATGGGCATAAGAATTACCATAATAAGAAGTAGACTAACACCGTAAAGAATAAAATCTTCACTCATCTCCAGCATCTCTCAACGTTGCTCTCATAATGCACCAGTGACGTCACACTTCAAATTAAACATTTACTTATTAACATAGAGAACATAGAGGATGGAAGTAATGCGAGTATAAGTGGCTGGGGAATGGCTGGGAGAAGGAGAGAGGTGAGAAGACAGGAAGAAATCAGTAGGATAGAAGTTGTGGAAACAATGAAGAAAGTTAAATCGGGGAAAGCCCCAGGAATTGATGGAGTGTGTGGTGAAATGTTGAAGCATGGGGGAGAGATAGTAGTAGAATGGATGTGGAAGATGTGCAGATTGGCCTGGGAGGAAGGTAGAGTCTCAGAGGATTGGAAGTCAGGTATAATTATTCCCTTGTACAAAGGAAAAGGGGAAAAAGAAGTTTGTGGTAATCATAGGGGCATCTGTCTTCTTAGTATAATAGGAAAAGTGTATGGTAGGATACTTATTGACAGAGTTAGAGAAAGAACAGAGAAATTAGTTGGAGAAGAACAGGAAGGCTTTAGGAAGGGAAGAGGTTGTGTAGATCAGATATTCATTCTTAGATCTTTAGTGGAAAAGTTTCTAGAGAAGGGAAAGAAGTTGTATGCGGCTTTCATAGATTTGGAGAAAGCATATGACAGGGTGGATAGACAAGGATTGTGGAAAGTGATAAGAATATATGGAGTAGATGGGAAGTTGTTGAATGCTGTGAAGAGTATGTACAATGGTGCAAAGGCTGTAGTGCGTGTGGATGGTGAACTAAGTGAATTTTTCTCTTTGGAGGTTGGGTTGAAACAGGGATGTGTCATGTCTCCATGGTTGTTCAATCTGTACATGGATGGGGTAATAAAAGAGGTACAAGGTAGGGTAGTGGATGTTGGAGTGGCCCTGGTGAGAAAGGGTAGTGTTTGGAAACTCCCTGTACTGTTGTTTGCAAATGATACTGTGTTGTTGAGTGAAGACGAAGGAGAGCTGCAAGGATTGGTGGATGAGTTTGGGAGAGTGTGTAAGAAACGGAATCTAAAGGTGAATGTAGGGAAGAGTAAAGTGATGGTCTTTGAGAGAGGTGAAGTCAGTGAATGTACAGCGAGGTTCGACGGTGAGGAATTGGAAAATGTGAGTACGTTTAAGTACTTGGGTAGTGTGATGAGTAAGGATGGAGGTTTGGAGGGTGAAGTGCTTGAAAGGGTACAGCAGGGAAGAAAGGTTGCTGGTTCTTTGAAAGCAGTGATAAGAAACAGGGAAGTGAGCATGGAGGTGAAAAAGTTACTACATGACAGTATTGTGATACCAACTCTAACGTATGGAAGTGAAGCTTGGACGTTGTTGGAAGGACACAAGTGAAGAGTGAGAGCAGTGGAAATGAGTTATTTAAGAAGAGCCTGTGGAGTCACATGGAGAGACAGGCTGACGAATGAGGATATAAAGGAGCGTTGTGGTGTGGATGTGATAGGAAGCGTTATGAGAACACACTGAGGTGGTTTGGCCATGTGGAAAGGATGGGGGGTGAAAGACTGACGAGGAGAGTGTATGTGAGTGAGGTGGAGGGGGGAAGAGGGAGGGGGAGGCCGAGGATGAGATGGAGGGATGGGGTGGAGAGGTATATATATGAGAGAGGGGGGTGTGAGTTGGGAGCAGGGCAGTGAAATGGCGGGGGACAGGGCGACTTGGAGGCGATTTGTTTGTGGCCACCCCAAACGGGATTGAGGCGTCTGGCAATAGAAAGAGATAGATAGAAGATTAAATAACTAAAGCTAACACTGATTTGAACTAATACACATCTGGTCCACAGGTCGTGCTGGAGTCTGCTGCCTTGTTGCTGCTTCCTTGCCACACTGGTCATACCCTGCTGAAGTTTGGTCTGCCCTGCCGTGAGAAGCCTGACGGTGGTGTGGTGTCTTCGCCTACTCTGAGATGCCTGGTGGTGTGGTGGTGGTGTGGTGGTGGTGTGGTGGTGGTGGTGGCGGCGGCGGCGGCAGGGTGTCGTGTCTTCCCCAGCCGTGAGATTACTTGCTGCTGCTGCTGGTGATCTGCCCTGACCTGCCCAGAGAAGCCTGGTGGTGATGGTGTGATCTGCCTTGCAAGTCCAGGATGTTCTGTGGACAAATGCTACTTTTGAATGCATATTTTATATTGCTGTCTCTGTTAATGTATTTTGTACTGAAGTATTAATAATGAAAACTTAAATTTTCTGTCTTGTTTCATTACCTTTTTAACTGTGGCTTTGACTTAATATAGGTGATAAGTATATTGCGCTCTGCAGTCTTGTGTGTTGTGGGGACGGCTTTTGTGATGAGCTAAGACATTCTGATCGCTTCACCAAATTACTGCTCAGCCGTGTGATCAGTGGACATAAAAGATTATACAATACGATGATATACAGCTAAGCATAAAAAAGGTTATGGGAATTCTCCACCATGCAATCAGTGGACCTAAATTAAAGCCTATATTATAAAGCTAAGCCTGAAGAGGGTTGTGGGAAGTAGATAATGATGCAGGGTAGACACTGGTAATGTTCACTGAGCCGTGCCCGCAACACACAAGAACTGGGTGGCGTAATATATGGACCACCTTGTATAATGAGAGGCCGTAAGTGTGTGCTGACCCACAAACTTGCCATCAATGCCCCGTCATAACTATTACTGTGTCTTGTAGGAAGCCCCAAGAAAACAGGCCACAGAATACCTCCTTGTCTCTCGTTCCTCCTAGACAAACATACACGCCTTTCACTTTAACCTGACACAGAGTTTCATTTAAAGCATATGAGAATGTCACGCAGATCAGTAGCAGAAACAGCCAATACTACAGCCCAACATCCTTTCCACGGCACTCATTCGTGACTACCATCATATTCTAGTGATAACTATCGTTACTACTCGGCAAACTGTATGGAAACTATAAGCTATTTGTCTATCCATCTATCTATAGCCAGACGACTTAATCCCGTAAGAGGTGGCCACAAACAAGTGGCCTCTATGCCACCCTGTCCCCCGTCATTATACATCACTGCCCCTAATTCACACCCTCTCTCATATACATCCCAACTCCATCCTCCACTTATAAGTAATACATTAAAACAACCGTGAATTACTGCCGCACAAGCTGAGCCGTAATCATATCCAACACAAACACGAAGGAGCTTTAAAGAACAGAAAACAATACCTTGATAGCAGAAGACACTAAGACCACAAGTACTGACAGCCTACATCAAGAAACATAACTAATTTCAGTCAGAGACCAAGTGAATATGAGAGGCACACAGTTCATCACTTCAGCTCAAGATCCGTCCCACCTTTGTAACCTTATGTTGCATCATCCTCTCCACAAACAAAATCGAACAACCGCCCAACACTACACAGAGTATCTTTGCAACATATCCCCTCCTCCACCCGACTCTACACTTCCCAGACACATTCACAAACTCACAAACACCCCAGCCAGCCAAAACTTTCTGCCAGACACATACATAAACACACAGACACTCCAGCCAGCCAAAACTTTCTATACCAAACACATACATAAACACACAGACACCCCAGCCAGCCAAAACTTTCTATACCAAACACATACATAAACACACAGACACCCCAGCCAGCCAAAACTTTCTATACCAAACACATACATAAACACACACACACCCCAGCCAGCCAAAACTTTCTATACCAAACACATACATAAACACACAGACACCCCGGCCAGCCAAAACTTTCTATACCAAACACATACATAAACACACAGACACCCCAGCCAGCCAAAACTTTCTATACTAAACACATACATAAACACACAGACACCCCGGCCAGCCAAAACTTTCTATACCAAACACATACATAAACACACACACACCCCAGCCAGCCAAAACTTTCTAGCAAACAGCATCCTTCATGTGCCACCACCAGACATACACCCTTCAGACACTACCGAACCCAGAGACACGAGTACACCAACCTTCCCTGCTACAATACTAACACAAAATATAACATACATACAATCCCCTGTGCTCATACTGCAAAGTGGCACCCCCACACCACAGCACACCCACTCACTTCCTGCACCACACCACCACAACACAGACAATCCTTCAACATAACACAGGGTTCACATCCAGAGGAGCCTAAGGTGTAACAAGAACAACAACAACAACTCAGGCCAAGTTAAAGTGAAACGAGTCTAGTTAAGAAAGGAAAATTATTTCAAGTTATTTTGTAAGCGCTTCGGGTACACAAAGTTACAAGGCCACAGGGAACGAACTGCATACCGAGGGTGTAATACTACGGCGGCTTAGGGGGCTTTATACCACCTTTTCTTCAGTGATTTATTGTTCAACCGAGCGAGCGTAGAAAGCAAGCAAGCGAGAACACTATATGACATGGTACAATAGGTTGGCAGTGAAATGCGCCAAGACTGCGTTGTCTAGGAAACTATTAAAGCCACAACGGATCTATGGACATCATTAGAAACCTAGTAAAAAAAATAATAGGAGTTACTTGAGGGACTTTTCTCAAAATTTGCCGCGCCAGTTCTGATAAAAGGAAAATAAACGTACCAAACTGAGCACCAGAACCGAGTTATTTTAGTTTTTAAAACTACTGCTGATCTGTTCAGACAGCTGGAAAGCTTATGAAGAAGCAATTGATACTAAAGTTAAATAGACTTAGCTTTTAACATCAAGCGAGATGGATGGATGGATGGATGGATGGATGGATGGATGGGTGGATGTGGAATCGTGGATGCTTGGACCGATGGTAGAGTTCCTGCTGTTTCGTCCTTCCACCTGCCGACAAAAATCATCATCAATATCATCATCATCATCATCATCACCATCGTCATCATCATAGCTGTCGTCGTCATAATCATCATCATTATTTACACCGTCATTCTCATTATCATTACCATTCTCATCATCATCATCATTATCATATCATCATCATCACCTACCTATCTATCTACTGTATTTATCTATATCTGTTTATCTATAGCCAGACGCCTTAATCCCATAAGGGGTGACCACAAGCAAATCGCCTCCATGATGTACTGTCCTCTACCATTTAGCTCAAGTATCGCACTCATATGTTTCTACTCTTTCCCTCTATCTCATCGTCGGTCTCCCCATCCCCCTCTATCCTTCCAGCTAACTCATGTGCACTCTTCTAGTCATTTTCTTATACGCCATCCTCTCCACATGGCCAAACCATCTCGAAGTGTTTCTCTTAACGCTTTCAGTCTCATCCACATCAGCATCACAACGCTCCTTCATCTGCCCATTTGTCTGTCTGTCTCTCTATGAAACTCCACATGCTCCTCTCAAGTAGCTCATTTCCACCGCTCTCACTCTTGACTTGCGTCCTTTCAGTAAGATCCAAGCTTCACTTCCATACTTTAAAGTGGGAATCACAGCATGCAGTGCCCTTTTTTTTTCATACTTTCATCTTCAGTTCCCTCTTCCTAATCACTGCTTTTTAGAGAATAAGCAACCCTCCTTCCCTGACGCATCATTCCAGTCACTTCATCCTCTAATCATCCATCCTTATTCATCATATTACATAAATACTTAAATGCACTCATATTCTTCTATTTCCTGACTATGCAGCCTCACTGTGCATTCTGTAACCTCATACGTTGAGATGTTAAAGCATCACCACCATCAGCATCAACATCATTATCACCATCAATATCATCACCATCAGCCTGTGACACACCACTGCATGATAAGGACCCTCTCACCTTTCTCCACTCTGATCCATTGATTGTTAGCCAGTTCCGTCCTTGCTCGGTAGATCTGCATCATATGATCTCTCCATCTTGTTCTCTGTGCACCTCTTCTTCTCACTCCATCTCTGGCTTGCCATTCAGTTACGCTCGCTCTCCTTCTGTTATCTCTTCTGTGAAAGACGTGACCTGAGGTGTGTGTGTGGCGTTACCTGGAAACAAGCTCAGAATTACTAGATGCGGGGGCTTCAAGACCCTTTGGTTAAACCCCTTGGTGTGGTGTGGTGTGGAAGGGTGGTTGGTGTGGTAAAGTTTGGGGTGGTGTGGTGTGGGGTGGTGTGGTTTGGGGTTGTGTGGTGTGGGGTTTTGTGGTGTGGTATGGTATGGTATGGTATGGTATGGCGTGTTGTGGTGCTGTGCGGCTTCACTGTCCCTAAAATCTAGAGGAATGTAGAACCTCGTTCGAAAATCATTAGTGAGAAGCAGATGGACATGGCCGCTCTTTGATGTGCCCTGATAAAACGTAAACAAAACGTGTGTTGCATCCTCACAACTAAACCAATATAAATAAGGATAATTATTCCATTTAAATCATTCACGGTCCAGAGAAAGACCAAAACTGAGCTACTATTTCGGACACACAGCCATCCCTTTCCTTGCGATAAATAAAGAGACAGTGAACAATGATTTTTGAAACCCATTGAGTGACCTTAGGAATCCAGTATGTTTTTTCAGAATATAGTGTAAATGTTCAGTATTTGTATGGCCAAGAAGAGCAATATCCCTGACCTCATTTGCACTCTTATGATATAAATAGTTCGAGTGTGAGGGAAATGCTGTACACACGCACGCACGCACGCAAATACACACAAGCATGCGCGGACACACACACACACACACACACACACACACATTCTCTCTCTCTCTCTCTCTCTCTCTCTCTCTCTCTCTCTCTCTCTCTCTCTCCTACACACAGTCACCAACTACATTTGAAGAGAAACGAAAAACAAGAGGTGACTCAGCCATAGACATGAAAATCGTCGCCGTCACCATAATCATCGTCATCACCATCATCATCGTTGTCGTAGTCATCATCATCATCATCGTCATCATCATCATCATCATCGTCATCATCATCATCATCATCGCCAGGAGCAACAGCGTCAAGCACAGCAATCATCACAACCCTGTTAAAGAGTTACTACATAAGTTCCATCACCGTCATCATCATTATTATCCCAACTGCTTCATCATCATTACAATCACCATAATCTCGGTCCAGTTAGTTGGTTCAGGAGTTTCAACATCACTATCATCAGCAGCATCACTATCATCATTATCAATATCATCTCCGACAACCCTATTATCATCATCATCAGCCTGTGACACACCGCTGCAGGATAAGGACCCCTGTTCAATCTAACTTGGCGTAAAATTGCAATCTCTTTCTTAAATTTTGTGTTGTGACAAGGGGTTAACACTAGATTGATGCTAGTCACGAAGAAGGGACGTGGAAATGATGCAGAGCTGTATATTTGTCCAAATTTACCACTGCACTACGGGAAATCAGCTGCAAAAAAACGACGATCTCGGCCTAGGCAAATGAAGGAACAACACCATAATATACTTTGTGTGTGTGTGTGTGTGTGTGTGTGTGTGTGTGTGTGTGTGTGTGTGTGTGTGTGTGTCTGTGTGTGTGTGTGTGTGTGTGTGTGTGTGTGTGTGTGTGTGTGTGTGTGTGTGTGTGTGTGTGTGCGCTTCAGGACAAAATAATTTACATACAATAATTTTTTCCATCACATTGTCCCTCTCATATCTGAATCGCACTTATCAGTATACAATCAGGTCCCAAACTGTACTGTTGGGTGGACAGGGACAAGGAGGCAGGCAAGCCTAGTCCACCAGTCTGATCGGAACGAGAATCTACAGGATGCCACTCACACTGCTATTTCACTGGTCTGACACACCAAGATTGAGGCGGTACAAGGCCTCCTCATCTCCCTCACACTAACAGCCCCCTTGTCTCATCAGAATTACGTCTAGTAGCCTCATAGGTAATATTTCTTTGGGCCGTGATACTTCCTGGCTGTCAGTGCGATATCCTTGTGTCTTAATGTAGTCACCTTAATGGCTAAAAACAGCAAATAGCCAACACTTACCTCAGGGGAATGATGCAACAGCAACACACACACACACACCCTCGTCCTTCCACTGTCATACGGCCACTAGCAAAAGTAGCCAAGTAGCGACGCCTACCAAGACGAAAAACTTGTTCAGCTACTTTCACAACCACTAGATGGTACCCGGGCCCTCTCATAGTAGGGGCAACTCTAGTATTTATTCCAGGTACTGTTGGGCGATGACATTCAGCTGAGAGTGAGTCATACTGCTATAAGAGCGTTAATGCTGTCTCTATTAACTCTCATGATCATACAGGTCTCTTTACCAGCCCTATCCAAAAATAAAAAGTGTGTGTGTGTGTGTGTGTGTGTGTGTGTGTGTGTGTGTGTGGATGTGTTGTGTGAGTGTGGTACGAGGTGCCTGTGTGTTACCATGGCAACCTCCCGACACCATCACAGTTACATATACACATTTCCTCACCAGCAAGTTCCACTAGAGAGTACTATGTGTGTGTGTGTGTGTGTGTGTGTGTGTGTGTGTGTGTGTGTGTGTGTGTGTGTGTGTGTGTGTGTGTGTGTGGATGTGGGTGGGTGGATGCATGTGTTGTGTGTGGAGGGTGGGGGGTGGGGGTGAATGGTTTGATGTGGTTGGCCCCGCACACACACACACACACACACACACACACACACACACACACACACACACACACACACACGTCCAGTCACCAAAACACGTAGTTAAACAGAAAGGAAAGCGAGAGGTGACTCAGCCAATGACTTGAAGATCGTCGTCGTTGTCATCATCGTCGTCGTCTTCGTTGTCGTAATCATCATCAGCATCATCCTCGTCATCATAATCATCATCATGATCATCATCATCATCAGCAGCAGCAGCAGCATGTCATCATCATCCCAGCACTGTTAAAAATGTGGTACAAAAGATATATCAGTATCATCACCTTTATCATCATATTCATCACCATCATCTAACCTTGTTTTAGAGTTTGCACGGAGTTACATCATCATTATCAGCATCAACATCATTGTGATCATCAATTAGCATCATCATCATCAATCATCTTCATCATCATCATCATGACCATCATCGTCGTCATCATCATCATTAAACTGTGACACACCACTGCATGATAAGGACCCCTCTCACCTTTCTCCACTCCGATCCATTGGCTCTTAGCTTGTTCCTTCCGATATCGGTGGATCTGCGCGTATCATCTCTATCTTGTTTTCTGTGTGCAGAGAGAAAGGAATAAGAGTGAGTGAGAATGTGAGTGAATGAGTGGTCAGTGAATGAATGAGTGGGAATGTGAGTGAATGAGGGGGCTAGTGAGAGTGAATGACTAAATGAAAGTGAATGAATGAATGAGTAAATGATAAAAGGAATGTAAGGGCGGACGAGGAAAGAATGGAAGGATAAAGTGAAAAAGGTAAAAAATAACAAAGGTCAAAAATAACAAGGTCAGGTGGGGGCAAGGGAGGGCGGGTCAGGTGAACCGGGTCACCATGATGAGAAGGGATTAGTGTTGTCGATCTGCCAGATTTAAACAACATTCAGGCGGGGATTAAGGCAGGGATTATACCTGTGAAGGGGAATAATCTGTGTGTATAAGTGAGTGAGAAAGAGGAGGAGGGGAGAGATATGGGAAGGAGGGAGGGGGAGGAAGTGAAAGTGGGAGGGGAGTAGGAAATTTGTGAAGGGAGGAGACATGATAAGAGTGAAAGAGGGAGGGGAGGCGTGGGTAGGGGAAGGGGGGAGAGAGAGGGAGGGAGGGATTTAAACTTAAGGTGAATGTAAACACTTAAACCTACGATGGATTAATTGAGCGCGAATAAAGACAGGTAAAGATGAGAGAGAGAGAGAGAGAGAGAGAGAGAGAGAGAGAGAGAGAGAGGTAGCAGAGACACAAGGAGCTGGAAGGAACAATACTTGGAGCAAAACAGATTACCGCCATTGTCCTCCCAATCCTTCCTCTTCTTTGTCCCTCTCCCTCCCACCCCCACCTTTATTCCGCACAGGTAAATACACTAATCAACCCTTTATTTTCTTCTTTCCGTGTACTTCATCGGGAATCAGTGCTCTGTTTACTGATATTAACACGTTTATTTGTATACGAGTATAATCTGTTGTCTCCTAATTATTTTGTTCAGCGGAAATGGTACACTAGTTTGTTCTTGATATCGTGTTCATGAGACACCTGTGTGGAAGACTGGACCATGTGTGACAGGTGTGGTTCGTCGATAAACCCAGGATACACACACCCATACACATGTGTGGATCCTGGGTACACCTGTCCCCCTACCAGGTATATTCATGTGTCGTGTACATTTATTTAATGTATATCATGATGCTGTGTGCTGGATGCGTAACTGTATCACGTATAATGCAATTTATTTTGTGTTTAATATTATAACGATATTCACAGTTTTACATGGCAAATTAAGTTAAAATATTTGCAACTGAAGGAGTTGTTACACACACACACACACACACACACACACACACACACACACACACACACACCTTCTTCTTTGCTATCCCTATCTCATTCTATAGTAGTTCAGTTACTCTTCTAGGAGCTGCCTAGCATGGGCCAACCGGCCTACTGCAGTTATCCTCTCTTCTTATGTTCAACACACACACACACACACACACACACACACACACACACACACCTTACAGTAACTTCATTTCTGTTACACTGCAACTTACTCAAGACATTCGTGTGCAATTATATAGGAGAACAATTTTTGTTTCCTTTCTACTCCCACAAAGTATTTCTCATTCTCTCCTCCTCTCTCTCGATCTTTCCTGTTCCTCCCCTCTCCTCTTCTTGCTTCTCACATCTTCCTTCCCACTCCTCTCCCTTCCCTCCTCTTTTTCTCCCCACCTCCTCCTCTTCCTTACTAGTTTTCAATTCTTCCCCCCTTAAAACTCCAACCAGTTCTTTCCCCTTCTCTCCTCTTCCTTCCTCATTATCTTTTCACATTCTAGCTTTCCTATCCTCCTCTCTCCCTTCCCTTTCTCCCCACCTCAAATCTTCCTCACCCCTAATAGCTTTCAATTCTTTTCTCCTTTTCACTCTTTCAAATTATTCTCCTCTCCTCGTCTCTTTTCCTTCTCTCCTCCCCTATCTCTTTCCTCCCCCTCCCCCTCCTACGCCGGCTCAGTGGCTGGGGGAGGGGCTTATGGCTGTAATCGGATCCGGAACAAGAAAAAAAGATTTGGAATAAAGCAATGGGAAAAAGGCGAGAAGGAAGAGGGAAGGATGAGCAGGGAGAGGGGAGGAGGAGGGATAGGAGGGGGAATGAGTGGAGAAAGCAGGGAGAGGAGGGGAGGAAACGGAAGAGAATCAGGGAGAGGGAAATGGGACGAAGAGAGAGGAGAAAAAGGCAGGAGAAAAGAGGAGGATCTGATTAATTTTACCGCAAAGACTGAGTGATTAAATGAATACAGGGATGGGTGATAAAATCAATGAATGAATACAAAGATTGATGCATTAAGGATGTATGCAAAATGAAGAAGGATGGGCTAATATGAAAAATATAAGTACGAACGAACAGACAAGCATTAACGAGTCGATGGACAATATTAATTTCGGTCATACACACATACTGAACACTAACACCTACATACATACATACACGTTCTCTCTCTCTCTCTCTCTCTCTCTCTCAACACATCAAAAGAAGACCAAAGTCATAATTATATCCGAAAACCAAATACATTAATAAACCCATCCCACCTAAGCTCCTCTAATTGGCAGGGGAGGCTTATAGGAAGACGAAAGTATGAAAGCAATAACCCCCCCTTCTCTCTCTCTCTCTCTCTCTCTCTCTCTCTCTCTCTCTCTCAAAAAACAGATGGAGAGTAATGAACTGGGCTCAGTACCTCAACACAGGAAGATCTGACGACTTACATGACAAATGGGAGTCACTGAATCAAAACTGCCATGACTGGACCTGATGTGATCTGTGTGTGTGTGTGTGTGTGTGTGTGTGTGTGTGTGTGTGTGTGTGTGTGTGTGTGTGTGAACAACACACAGCGCTTTCTAACGCACAGACAACGGGGTATTAATATCAGAGACTGAAATCAGGTGAGGCAGGCAGGTAGGTGAGCAAAGCATATGAGGCTGGTTGATGAGACAGGTAGGTGAGGTAGGCAGGTGAGGAACGAAAGTGAGACAGGCAGGTAGGCGAGGAAAGTGAGGTAGACAGTGTGTGACGGCTTATTGTTAGGTTGTCATGACTACCTGAGAGAGAGAGAGAGATAGATAGAGAGAGAGAGAGAGAGAGAGAATCATTACTTCATTCAGCCTGCATCGCATTTTCCTCGGATGTTACAGTATATTTTTTATCTAGTCTTTTCATAGATTACATATTTTTTTTTTCCTCAGCAATATTCACTGATATCTTACTGAACCTCTCTCTCTCTCTCTCTCTCTCTCTCCCTCTCTCTCTCTCTCCCTGGTTTCTTCCTCCATCTCTTTGGGAAATCCGACACTAAGTCAATACCTTGCCTTCTGAAGTTTAGAGGTGAAAGAGAGAGGGAAAGGGAAGAGAGAAAGGGAGAAGTGAAAAAGGAGAAAGAAGAGAGGCAAAAAGGGGGAGGAAGAAGTACAGGGAGAAGAAGGGAATGGAAGAGAAGAACTGAGGTAAGCGAAGAAAGGATCCGGTAGAAGGAAGAAAGGGGGAAGGGAGGGAAAGACAGAGGCGGACTGAGAGGCCGGGAATAAGAAAGGATGAGAAAGCAAGAGGAAAGGATGCATGGACTGATGGATGGATAATAAGCTTCCAGTTTACTGTAATATAATCGGGATGTGGGATTACATTTTTCACTGCAAAAGTTAGACGGTTTTATTAGCCTCGACGTAGCTCTCAGGCTCCGGTGATGGACTCTACGATGATAAAATTGTGTAGCGTTAGTTGCAATAACATACCAGAGTTAATGAGTCCAGGAAGGCCAAATTTAAGTCATCGAGTTGGGAAAGTCTCTCCTAAACTGAATAATACATGTTGGTCGTGGGAATAAAATATAGACGACAGTGAACTAAGGCTTCTCACCCACACAGCATTGGAATCTATATCTGGCGTGGTGTCCAATAGCCTTTAGGTCGGATCGGCTGAGGTATTTCTGATCCTCTTTGCTTACAATCCCCTTTACCACAAGTCAGGAGTCTTTCACGTATTCCTCTGCCCATACCCTATACTATATTCTGTATATTTATGTAACACCGAAACATACAGCTGTGGACTGACAGTAAATATTGGAGGAGGAGGAAGAAGGTATATGAAAGCACGAGGATAGGAGATGGAGGGTGTTGGAGATCTGGAAAGTAAGAAAAGAGTAAGATGCTAAGACAGGAAGAAGGAAGCAAGGAGAGAGCAAGAGACAGGGATGATGGATAAAGAAAAGAAAGACAGTACGGAGGAAGGGTGGAGACCAGGGAGACGAAAATGATAAGGGCAGAGGAACCGAGAAGCAAATGAGGGAGAGACTCAAGGAGAAGAGGAGGAGGGGTAGGAAAACAGGAGCAAAGATGACTGGCAGGAGGAGTGTGTCAAGGAATGGAGGTAAGGATGTAGTGGTGAGGGGAAAGTGTACAAGGACTGGAAGGAGAAGGGAGTGTAGAAAAAAGGGAAGACAGCAGGATAATACCTGGGGTTTTAGAGGGAGAAGAATGAGGGTGAAGGAGGCTAGAAGGTCAAGAAAACAGGAGGAAAGAAGGATTGCAGGAAAACAGGACAGGATGTAGGATATAAGGAAAACATGTAGGACTGTAAGAGACAAGGAAAAAAGAATGGAAGAAGAGAAGGCCACACAAAGAGACAAGAGGAGGATGGTAGGAAGACAGAAGAGCGGCTGTACAAGACAAGGAAGACAGGAGTGTGTGAAGGAAAACAGGCTGAGATGCCAAGGCAAATTGTACATCAGGCACAGACGCTACTGCTGGGCTAATGACCTCACACTGAGCACACCCTGAGGAGGAGGAGGAGGAGGAGGAGGGATACTACTCCTACTACTACTGATAAAACAATAATAATAATAATAGTAAAGTGTGGAGGGAGTGGAGGCTGGAGAGGGGAAAAAGGAAGGGATAGGGGATGAGCGGGATGGGTAAGGAGGGAGAGAGAGGAAGGGAGAAAGTGTGGAGGAGGAGAATTAAGTGGGGACGGGAGGGGAGGGGAAGAGGTGGAAGGAAGGAGGAGGGAGGTGGAGGAAGTGGAGGTAAGAGGATTAGCAAGAGAGAAGGAAGATTAATAGGAGAGGTATGCACGAGGAAGCTGCCAAAATATTAGCGCCTCTTCCTTCACTTTCTCTCTTCCTCTCCTTTATTTCTTAATATTTTTTTATCTTCTTCCTTCATTTTTCTTCTTCCTCCTCTTTCTTCTCTTCTTCCTCCTTTTTACTTATTTTTAAATGTTCTTTTCAATTACTTCTATTTTCTTCCTCTAGTTCCTTCATACACTCTCTTGCCCCTCTTCTTCTTCAAGTCGTATTTTCCTTCCCTCTTCTGTAATTTTCCCTCCCTTCTTTCTATACTACCACCCCGCCCACCCACCCACCCTCCCTTCTTTCTATACTACCACCCCGCCCACCCACCCACCCACCCTCCCTTCTTTCTATACTACCACCCCGCCCACCCACCCACCCTCCTTCCTTCCCTCCGTCCTCCTTTTCTTCTTCCCTTTCTTCCCATCTTCCTTTCTCCCTCCCTTTCATTCTTTCTTCTTCCTTCCTTCCTTCCAATAATTTCTCCTTCCGTCCTCCTTCATTTCCTCCCGCCATGCCGCACACGTACACACTTACACGGAATATGACTTACATGACATCCTACTTACACAGCCACTCCTGAACGCAACTCCCATTACCGTAAGTAGGAATGAGCCCTTCAACGTGTACTTACGCCGGCACTTACACGCTGGGTGGTTTACGAGAGAGAGAGAGAGAGAGAGAGAGAGAGAGAGAGAGAGAGAGAGAGAGAACAAAGGAGGAGGAGGAGGATGGGGAGATGGTGGAGAAGGAAAATTGAGAGGTAGAGAGGAAGGAGGAGAAGGTGATGTGGAAGAAGAAAGGGAAGTAGTAACAGTAACTGTGTGGGAGGGGGAGTAACTGTGTGGGAGGGGCAGTAACTGTGTGGGAGGGGGAGTAACTGTGTGGGAAGGGGAGTAACTGTGTGGGAGGGGCAGTAACTGTGTGGGAGGGGCAGTAACTGTGTGGGAGGGGCAGTAACTGTGTGGGAAGGGGAGTAACGGTGTGGGAGGGGCAGTAACTGTGTGGGAGGGGGAGTAACTGTGTGGGAGGGGGACTACCTGTGTGGGAGGGGCAGTAACTGTGTGGGAGGGGCAGTAACTGTGTGGGAGGGGCAGTAACTGTGTGGGAAGGGGAGTAACGGTGTGGGAGGGGCAGTAACTGTGTGGGAGGGGGAGTAACTGTGTGGGAGGGGGACTACCTGTGTGGGAGGGGCAGTAACTGTGTGGGAGGGGGAGTAACTGTGTGGGAGAGGGAGTAACTATGTGGGAAGGGGAGTAACTGTGTGGGAGGGGCAGTAACTGTGTGGGAGGGGCAGTAACTGTGTGGGAGGGGAGTAACTGTGTGGGAGGGGGAGTAACTGTGTGGGAAGGGGCAGTAACTGTGTGGGAGGGGCAGTAACTGTGTGGGAGGGGAGTAACTGTGTGGAAGGGGAGTAACTGTGTGGGATGGGGAGTAACTGTGTGGGAGGGGCAGTAACTGTGTGGGAGGGGCAGTAACTGTGTGGGAGGGGCAGTAACTGTGTGGGAGGGGCAGTAACTGTGTGGGAGGGGCAGTAACTGTGGGAAGGGCAGTAACTGTGTGGGAGGGGCAGTAACTGTGTGGGAGGGGAAGTAACTGTGTGGGAAGGGCAGTAACTGTGTGGGAGGGGCAGTAACTGTGTGGGAGGGGCAGTAACTGTGTGGGAAGGGGAGTAACTGTGTGGGAGGGGTAGTAACTGTGTGGGAAGGGGAGTAACTGTGTGGGAGGGGGAGTAACTGTGTGGGAGGGGGAGTAACTGTGTGGGAGGGGCAGTAACTGTGTGGGAGGGGCAGTAACTGTTTGGGAGGGGCAGTAACTGTGTAGGTTTAAAGGACCAGTTCAGCACGTGGTCGGTCAGAGTACCCGCAAGTTATTACATCATCTTTATCGTACTCATTAACAATTAATACTATACCCTTTTTACTCTAATCTGGCCTAAAATTATCACATACCCATCTTGGTTGCTGATTTGTAACAATAGATTAACATTGCAATATGATGCTTGTCATGAAGAAGTGCTATGGAATGGATACTGAGCCGTAGCATTGTCTTTTCCTATCACTGAGCTACGTGAAATAAGCTGCAAAAGGACGAAAATCTAGGCCAAGTTAAAGTAAAGGAATGTTAATGCAATTTCTGGCGTGATTATTAAATACCAATGAAACGTGTTTTGCTGATAACTATGCTAGAAATATACATACTGTTAAAGCTGACATGTATACACGTGGCATAATGATGTGTATAAGCAAAGCTGACATGTATACACGTGGCATAATGAAGTGTATAAGCAAAGCTGACATGTATACACGTGGCATAATGATGTGTATAAGCAAAGCTGACATGTATACACGTGGCATAATGAAGTGTATAAGCAAAGCTACATGTATACACGTGGCATAATGATGTGTATAAGCAAAGCTGACATGTATACACGTGGCCTAATGATGTGTATAAGCAAAGCTGACATGTATACACGTGGCATAATGAAGTGTATAAGCAAAGCTGACATGTATACACGTGGCATAATGATGTGTATAAGCGAAGCTGACATGTATACACGTGGCATAATGAAGTGTATAAGCATCCCTGACCCAACCACACATTAACTATTCGCAGCCACAAAATATCCAGTTAAAAATCCCATAATATCCAGCTAAAAATCCCGTAACATCCAGCTAAAAATCCCAGACTAAATCATCATCACGCTTAGAAAATTACATGTACGACACCGGCAGGTAGGTAGGTAAGCGCTATCACAACTGAACCATTCACTAACGAACACCGATAATAACTGCCTTACTTCTAACATCGAACTAATTAAACGTTAAGAAATGAACAAGTTTGACATGGGAAGGAAGTTACAGTAAGTGGTAATCATCAAACACCGTGCGCTCACTAACTGGACCAAGATCAAGATGGCTGACCTTGGCGGTGGCGTCGGGGCGGCCGGCCAGTCCACCTCGCGTCCTCAACGACCTCAGGCTGGCATCATCTCTCCTCCACACCTTGAGACCCACGCCACCACCCGGCCAACGACGGCCAGCCACTCGTGTTCTTGAAGATGACGCCAACACGCTCGGAAGACGCAAATCACTCACCAAATAAAATACTTCGTCTGCAGCGGTGCCCGGGGTAAGAGAGGATGGTGTGTGGGAGCAGGGCAGGTGGCACGTGTTGAGCGGATGTCAGGGCTGACGACCTTTCCGGGTCAAAGCGTCAACATCCCACCAGACCTCACCACTTTCTACGCATATCACACGCAATCACACATGCTACTAATTTATTTTTAAGCATACGAGTATGGGGCATAAAGAACATATTTATCTACGAATTTTATGGACAACAAAACTTCCGCGTCCATCTGAAATATTGGTACGCCTGATGCTTTGAACATGCGCGGTGCAGCAGCGGGTTTCAAGATGCTACCGATCCAATCTAAAACCACAGCTAACTAGACCATATAAGCCATTTCCCACCTGCAATATACGTATAGATTTTACAAATCTATAATTATAATACGAAGAGATTGTTAAAATATATAATGGGTATTGGTATAATACGTATATTTAATCATATTAAGCAACCACGCCTGTCAACACTCTCAACTCACCGAAGACTAGGGGGGATGGGGAGGAGGAAGGGTGGGGTGGGGGGGGTGAGATCCAACTGCATCTGTTACGTTTTGTTTCATTACTCATGGTGACAAAGGCACGCGCTTGCTGGTGTGAGGCGTGAACGATAAAGCAACCTTAGGGCAAATTTGGTGGAAGACTGAGGACAAAGGACTACCTGCCGAAGACACGAACGATCAGTACCCATTTGTGAACGATGATTACCATGAAGACTGGGTATCTTTCACCTGGTGTTTTATTTTTCGTAAAGATTCGCATTCGGCACAACTGATAGTGGATAAATATTTAAGTAATACTGAAACTTTATCTAGCATTAGTAAGGCCACATTTAGACTACGCAGTACAATTTTGGTGTCCTTACTATAGAATGGATATTAATTCGTTAGAAAATGTACAGAGAAGAATGACAAAAATGATACATGACGTCCGGAACCTGTCATGTGAAGACAGACTGAAAAGACTAAGTCTGCATTCGCTACAGAGGCGTAGAGTAAGGGAAGACTTAATTGAGGTGTTTAAGTGGATGAAGGGTATAAATAAGGGAGATATTAGCAAGGTACTTAAAGTGAGCATACAGGATAAAACTAGAAATAATGGTTTCAAACTAGAAAAATTCCGTTTCAGTAAGGAAATAGGTAGAAATTGGTTTGGTAATAGAGTAGTAGACGAATGGAATAAGCTACCTAGTAAAGTAGTTGCTGCCTCTTCCATTGAGAGTTTCAAGCATAGGCTAGATAAGCATATGACTAATAAGGGGTGGATAAAGAAAAAAGAAAATCTTATAACCAATACTAATTCATAATTTTCCCTTTTCAGGTTACACTGTGATAGTCTCTATTCTCCTTTCACACTTTCCTGTAAAATGTCCACGCCAGTTTTTCTATACTGCGTGGTGTTCTTTCTGACTTTTTCCTGCCGGCTTCGGCTGGAGGGTTTGGAGGGCGGGGGAGAGCCTTCTTCTTTGCTATCCTTATCTCATTCTATAGTTCAGTTACTCTTTTAGGAGCTGCCTAGCATGGGCCAACCGGCCTACTGCAGTTATCCTCTCTTCTTATGTTCTTACCCTGTTGCCAGTTGCAAACAAAAACTGCACAATTATTACACACAACTGAAACAAGCAGAATTTTCGAAGACTGCATGAAGCCATTTTGATCACCTCAGACTACTGTACATTATACACGGTAAGGTGTGCCAGGGGCCTCGTTTGAGTGGGGGACAGGGGGACTTGCTTCCCCCCCCCCCACTTTTTGGAGCCTGGGGGACAGAGTATCTTTTGTCCCCCCCACTTTTCTAGGTGAGAATTTTCAAGATGAATAGCTCTACGCCGTTTTTTTTTTCCTTAATGGAAAAATCCTTTCAATGCAGCACAGTACAGTTCAGGTGATATGAAAATCATTCCCTGCTGAGAGGGGCAGGTGGCGTGGTCACCTGAGTCAAGGATTAAGACAGTTTAATCCCAGCAGATGTATTTTTACTTAGGTCAGTCTTGACGTATGCACCACCCCTGATGCCTGAGCCAGTGAGAATCAAACTAAAAGAATAAGTAGTGGAAAACAGAATTTCTACTGCCTACCACCACAACAGTAGTGCAAAACAGAATACCAGACTGGGGGTGGCTGCAGCAGCGGGTTTGAATTTATGCATATGTGCTAAGTGGAGAGAGAGAGAGAGAGAGAGAACCGCAAAGGAAAATAGAAAAAAACGATACGAATGTGGGAAAGTGTGTGTGTTCGGAACACTCACACCAGATCTCGAGTTTTCATTGGCCCATCCATTCCGCTATTTTTCTTCCAGCAGCCAATCAAAATACAGGGTTTATTTCCGAACATAAACAGATAGTATGGACGCCATTGCATCTCGTATGGTACTTGCTGTGCCGATGTGTGGTATAATTCATTATAATTTCATAGGTTATTACGCAAAATTGCTGTAATTCCTTATATGCACAGAGAGATAAAGATAGCAGGTAAATGATGCACCAAGAGTATAGCGTTGACAGTCATTTTTTCAGTACTAAAAGTGCTCAAGAAATTTGTGGTAGAGAAAAAAAAAAATATTTTGCGGTAGAACGGAGGGAAGTTAGCATGCAGGTATCGATAATGCTACCATCTACGAGAGTACCCTGATGACCAAGGATACTAGTGACATGGAGATGTCTTTGCTAGGGCAACTCGTGCCTTCTAATTTATTGCTGGTGTTTCCATTTTCTCTCTAATGAAATAGTAGACCTCTGGTAACATTATGTACTGAGTGTTTTTACATACTTGTCCTCTGAAAGCATTATTAGCTATTAACTTAAAGTAACTTCAAGAAAGCTGTCAATATGTGGGGAAAAGATAGTTTTTCTTTAAGACATTGGAACAAATGCGACAGTAATGATGTCAATTTATTTCTGATGATATAAAACATGAAATCTAGGAAAGTTTGTGGTGACATATTATGGGGAAATATTCCAAGCGTTTGCCCCCCCTGGCAAATTTCCTGGATACGCCACTGGCTCACCCCCCTCTCTCTCACATACCTCCATCCCATCCTTCCATCTCATCTTAGGCCTCCCCTCCCTCTCCTCCCCCCCTCCACCTCACATACACTCTCCTCGCTTGTCTCTCGCTCTCCATCCTCTCCACATGGCCAAACCACCTCAGTGTATTTTCTCCTAACGCTTTCTATCACGTTCACATTAACACCACAACGCTCCTGCACTTCCTCATTTGTCAGTCTGTCTTTCCTTTTAACTACACATGCTCCTCTCAATAATCCTCTCTCCATCCCCCACCCTCGGCGAAACATATTTCTCATTTGCAATGAGCCTGGTATGGTGTGGGTAACAAGACACCTGGCACCGCATCACACGTACATACTCCCCACCCGACATTAGGTGACTGAGGGCGAGGGAGGGGGTAAGGTAACCGTTGGTGTGGCAGATGCGATCATGCGAGTGTAGACGGTTTGGCGCCATGGGCTAACCGTCGGAGATATACACCTCACCTTTGCAAGAGCGACACTGAGGCTCGACGTGTTGAAAATCACCATGTCACTGCATCAGCCTCGCGTGATGGTGACAGGCAAGCAGCGTGGAGTCAACCTTGTATGTGCTGCCCTCGCGCGGCGATGACGACTCACGTTGGCCTTGACAATCCAATGGTGCCACTGACATGACCACCCACTTGTGTGTGTGTGTGTGTGTGTGTGTGTAAAGACAAACTAATTTAAGTTATAAATATAACCAAAATAATGAATTTAAAAATCGCATTCTCTCTCTCTCATATAATTTATGATTCCCAGTATGGGCCTGGATGTTGCCGCTCGTGAGTGTTTTAACTTATTTATTTCTATTAAGAAAATAGCGTATGTTCTACTGATTCCTTCAAATTATATTATAAACGTAATTGTTACATTACTTACCCAACTTAGAACTACCGTGAAAGTCGGTAAAAGTAACTACATTTTTTTCAGCACCACTGTAAAATATGTATGCCACGTTTCTTTACTGATGTACAAGAGCCATATGCATTACACGTTTACCTTCCTTTGATATGCTAGAATACTTACGTTTATATTGTATGAGTATGTGTGTACCTATCTGTGATGCCTATTACATATATAACAGAATTTACTCATCGCTCGTTTAGGAAGTATGGCATGGCTGCACCCAGCGCCAGACCCCACCCAAACATTTGTTTTAAATTGGTGCGTCTTTAATAACAACATTAAGCGTAATAATATTCCTGGAATATAATTTATCAAAATATTGTCTTGAGGAGTGAACACGCTGCGGTGTTGGCCAGAATGGCATTTATGGCTGAATACAAACCAACAGTATACTGTAGATGTGGTGGCCACCTCCCACGTCTCAAATGTGTTGTGCTTTCATTATCCAGCACGAGATATGCGTGTTTTGATGTATTAGTTTATAAATTTAACGCTCCATCATACCAAATATCAGCAGGATGGGTCATTTTAGTTTAACAGGGCTACCAACCTGAACATTTTTCCTTCCCTTCCAAGGAAATCTTTACGCATACTGAAGGGAAAGGAAAATCATTCGCAGGGAAGGAAAAGTTTAGAGAAGGAATTATTTTAAAGAATATCGCCGTAACTGTACCACCAGTAAATCAAAGAAGAGAGAGAGAGAGAGAGAGAGAGAGAGGTGGAGCCTCTATTCTCCTTTCACACTTCTGTAAAATGTCCACACCAGTTTTTCTATACTGCGTGGTGTTCTTTCTGACTTTTTCCTGCCGGCTTCGGCTGGAGGGTCTTGGAGGGCGGGGGAGAGCCTTCTTCTTTGCTATCCTTATCTCATTCTAGTAGTTCAGTTACTCTTCTAGGAGCTTCCTAGTATGGGCCAACCGGCCTACTGCAGTTGTCCTCTCTTATGTTAATCTCCAGCACAACTTCCCACCAACAACTCTGAGAGAGAGAGAGAGAGAGAGAGAGATTCTGCACATTTATAGCCTTGTTTTTTGGAGAGGAAGACGAGAAAGAAAACTCTCTCTCTCTCTCATTATTTCTGTCTTGTCATTCTATCTTTTAGCATTGTGTTTGCCTCCTCCCCCTCCTCTCTCTCTCTCTCTCTCTCTCTCTCTCTCTCTCTCTCTCTCCTTCATATCATACATCTCCACATGTCTCCACTTTGGCACTAAGACCCACCGTCCATACTGAATACACAAAGGAGTACAAAGGAAAGCAAACAGCAACAGACCTTATCGTCCTTTCGAGGCTGTTTGTTACAGAATAGACTATGACTACGAGATCTAACTCTACATGCTGAAGGGTAAAGATAGTAAAGCAAGAAGGTTCACCCCGCCTCCAAACCCTCCAGTTAAAACTGGCAGGAAAAAGTGAGAAAAACCACCAAGTAGCATGGAATAACTGATATGGAAATTTCATAGGAAAGACTGAAAAGGAAAAGTTACATCTATAATACTGTATCAATTTCATCTATAAGGTACCACGCTAGGGCTGTCTCATACAGGACCGGTGTATTGGTATTAGCGGGGGTATTTTACTGTTAGGAAGCTTACTAACACCTCTTCCTGACCGATTTATTTCTGCTTCTGCTCCGTTACTATATTCTACTCATGCAATCGATGACGATACGAAGACATAGGAAGCCAACCAGGGGATAGTAATGAGTCGTTTGGAGAATAAATCGGTAAGGAGGAGGGAAAAACACTGTTGGGAGGAGACTGGTATGTAGGGAGAGTACGGTTTCTATAGGGTCACACACACACACACACACACACACATACACACGTAGGCGCCCATGAACACGCATTTCTACAACACCCCCCCCACATCCGTATGCCACCATTCATCCCCCCCCACACACACACGTACACACACACAACCCCTACCCCGTCGCTCCGGAGGGTGTACATGCATGCATTCAGACATATTTATACATACAGTATATACATCCATCCATTGCCAGACGCCACGTATCCCACACGGGGTGGCCAAGGGCTTAGAGTTAATTGTTTTACAGGGAGGGGCACTAATCCTCCACCAACCTCACTTGACACGTAGGGATGCCAACAGCATCTGGTGTTCCCAAGCGGTCACCCATCCAAGTACTAACCAGACCCAACGTTGCTTAACTTCGCTGATCGGACGGGAAGCGGTGTACTCAACGTGGTATAGGATATATATATATATATATATTACATAGAGAGAGAGAGAGAGAGAGAGAGAGAGAATAAACTGGCTTAAACCAACACCAACAGGAGCATCGCTCATTGTGAAAACATTGTTCACCTGTGTCAAGATTTTTTTTTTTTTGATCGATTGAACGCAGGTCTGCTAAGTTGATATTTTAGAATAAAGCATTAGAATGGCCATACAATATACATCTCAAGCCAAAAGCAATGCATTCCGTCGGACAAGCAGACAAAGCAGCTGGAAGGTGAGGTGAAGAGTCAAGATGCAAAATACAGAGGAAACAAAGGCAAACATTCTCTGAGGCTCACACTGCGCTCACGTCCCTGGGGATTGTCATGGAGGGCTGAAGGGAATCACAGGTCACAAGATCCACCTGTCCATACTTGCCACTCCTTAACCCTTTCTTCCCTATGTTGCTCTCTCTCTCTCTCTCTCTCTCTCCCTCTCTCCAAACACACCACAACAAAATGTATATATATATATATATATATATATATATATATATATATATATATATATATATATATATACGTGGAGGGATTGCATATACCGATAATGACTTTATTGAAGTGGAACAAAGTGTACAAGTCCTGGAGTATGATAGTGAGAGAGGGGCGCGCGCACACACAACACACACACACACACACACACACACACACACACACACACACACACACACACACACACACACATTTACATACATAAATGAAGGCATGCTAAGAAGGATAATAACATCATTCATTAGACCAACCCTGGAATATGCATCAGTAGTCTGGAGTCCTCATCTCAAAAAGCACATAGACAAGATTGAAAAAGTTCAAAGGGCCGCTACAAGATGGATACTAAGCTTAAAGGACCTAAGCTACGAAGAAAGACTAAATAACCTGAATCTACCAACACTACAGGAGAGAAGGAAAAGAGGTGACATGATAATGCTATATAAGTGCATATCAGGAAAGGAGAAAATAGACATAAATGATTACTTAACACATGGAGAAGCATCAGCAAGAGGACACTGCAAAAAACTGCATAAGAAGAGAGGTGATAAAGACGTAAGGAAATTCAGTTTCCCAAACAGAGCAATTGATCAATGGAATGCACTACCAAATGAAAAAGTGTGTGCCAAAACAATTCACAAATTTAAGGATATGTACGATAAATATGGTTTAAGACACGGGACAGTACGAGCTTGACTCATTCCTGTAAAGATACAATTAGGTAAGAACAATTAGGTAAGAACACACCAGAATATATTGTCCCTTGAGAATTAGCCTCCCTCCTCAGGTCACACTCACTCTTGGCTGCCTTTCATTTTAACTTCCTTCTTCCTTATTATTATGAAACTTATCTCTACATCAAATCCTTTATCAATACTCCTCTTATGTTTCCTTTTTTCGCTCGAGAGAGAGAGAGAGAGAGAGAGAGAGAGAGAGAGAGACAGACAGACAGACAGACAGAGACAGAGACAGAGACAGACAGAGATGAGTTGAAGGGGAGAGGCTGGTGCAGTACATTTAAGGTTATTAAATACAGCGATGAATTACGGATGACTTGATGA
>NW_027642591.1:192500-250000 GCF_032717465.1 Coenobita brevimanus | reverse complement strand
TGATGCTAGTCACGAAAAAGTGCTGTTGAAGATATGTAGAGCCGTGTTATCGTCTTCTGCCTGTAATTATGCTATGAGAAATAAGCATCAAAATGAAGATCTCAGCCATGTTAAGTCTGATAAGCTATACATACAGCTTAATGGAACGCTCTGGTAAAAATTACAGCTATAAACTCATTCTACAACTCCCTAGCACCTGTCCCTTAGCTATTTATTTTGCTTATTACACTTTGCTCTCCTACTGTGCTGTATAAATACTTCAAGCTTTACCATAATCTGCATAAAAAACGTACAAAAGGATGTTAATCAGCCTTGTCCAAAAATATATCGCTAAGGAAGTCTTTGGTTGACTAGTGGGAGGTGCCTGTGTGTTACCATGGCAACCTCTCACACCACCAGTTACATACACACATTTTCCCACCAGCAAGTTCCATTAGAGAGTAATGTGTGTGTGTGTGTGTGTGTGTGTGTGTGTGTGTGTACAATCTTATCAGTGTGACGTGTGCGTGTGTCGTCTTGTGTGTATATCTGAAGTACATGTGTAGGTAAGTGTAAACAGTCTTATCAGTATGACGTGTGTGCGTGTGTGTATGTGACGTTCATGTGTAGGTGTGTATGTGCGTGTGTTTGACGTATACGTGTAGGTGTCTATGCGTGTGTATGTACGTGTATGTTTCGTGATGTGTGTATGTATGTATGTATATATGTATGTAGTGTGTGCACATTTGTGATATGTCTGTAGGTCTGTGTGTGTGTGTGTGTGTAATTCACTGGGTCGGTCAGGATCACTTGATGGTCGTGATCGTCAGCTTTTACCCTTCCGGGAAGCGAAATTTTTTTCCTGCCCAGTTCCGTCACTTTGCACATATGGCAACGTTGCCCTGTGTTTAGTTTGGCAACGCCGCGCAGCAGTGAGCCATCATCACAATTATTTACCTTTTTTATGCTTGACTATAAATATAATACCTGACTATCTATATTTTACATGGATTGAAAGAATAATAGAGACATAGAGGTCATATAGTTTTCGCTGCCTTAGCTTAAATCAATATAAAAAGGGGCCATACCACTGTCTTGACTTCGTCACTCGTCTGCTGAGAGAGAGAGAGAGAGAGAGAGAGAGAGAGAGAGAGAGAAGATACTCTCTACACTTTGCTAAAATTAGTTATATGTTGATTTAATGAAAATGCGGTACGTCTTAGGGGTGGTACATGACTGTTCGTTGAGAACACTTATCAGTAACATATGTTGTAGGCCTATACTACTTTCCCTGTCATTTCTTGTCATTGCTCCCAGACGTACGATTCAATCAGCTGTGTTTACAATCGGCAATGGCGCATCACAGTGAGTTTATTTTTTAAATTCCTTGTTTCTCTTGATTTACTTATTTTGCACACAATGGTCTATAATGTCTCATGTCTGACCCAATGCCTGTCATCAGCACATGGGAAATAGCATATGGTGCCTGGTGCTGTGTAATATTTAATAAAGATTATACCGTAACAAATAAAGCTTTGCATTTCATCCAATACAAAAACCCTTCAAGCATACTTAACATGAAATAAAGGACATGAGAACATGAAAATAATCTGAAATGTAACCTGACAAATGATTTTACTAATATACCTAAGAAAAACAAGAAAATAATCTGAAATGTAACCTGACATATATACCTAAGAAAATGTCTAATGAAACATTGATATTCAGGCATCATTGATACCAATATTTCCCAGCTTGCAGCAGAAATTACCAAGGTTAACCCTTAAGAATGATCATGAAAAGCGTTTTAGGTGATAAAATATTATGGGTCATTAACCTCTCTCTCTCTCTCTCTCTCTCTCTCTCTCTCTCTCTCTCTCTCTCTCTCTCTCTCCTGTAAACACAGCTGATTGAATCGTACGTCTGGGAGCAATGACAAGAAATGACAGGGAAAGTAGTATAGGCCTACAACATATGTTACTGATAAGTGTTCTCAACGAACAGTCATGTACCACCCCTAAGACGTACCGCATTTTCATTAAATCAACATATAACTAATTTTAGCAAAGTGTAGAGAGTATCTTCTCTCTCTCTCTCTCTCTCTCTCTCTCTCTCTCTCTCACAGACGAGTGACGAAGTCAAGACAGTGGTATGGCCCCTTTTTATATTGATTTCAGCTAAGGCAGCGAAAACTATATGACCTCTATGTCTCTATTATTCTTTCAATCCATGTAAAATATAGATAGTCAGGTATTATATTTATAGTCAAGCATAAAAAAGGTAAATAATTGTGATGATGGCTCACTGCTGCGCGGCGTTGCCAAACTAAACACAGGGCAACGTTGCCATATGTGCAAAGTGACGGAACTGGGCAGGAAAAAAAATTCGCCTCCCGGAAGGGAGCTGAGAGCTCATATAGTCCGATCTAAGGGCAAGGCTGTGACCTTCACACACGCACACACCCGTCCCCTTGCTCAAGGGGGACAGTAACCACCCACTTCGTCAGTGAAACTTTTCGCAACCTGAGCGAGGCGCGAACTCCCGTCCACCAGTTGGCAAGCGGGAACGTTACCACTGCACCAGCGAGCGGTGTGTGTGCGCGTGCGTGTGTGTGTGTGTGTGTGTGTGTGTGTGTGTGTGTGTGTGCATCAGTACTGAGGCTGGGCAATTACAGGTAACTGAGGAACTTGGGCAAGTAGGTAGGCAAGAATAAACGTAAGTAGGTAGGTAAGTAGGTAGATAAGGAGGTAGGCAAAGTAGGTAGGTATTTAGATAGGTAGCTAGGTAGGTAGGTAGGTAGGTAGGTATTTAGATAGGTAGGTAGGTAGGTAGATTGGTAGGTAGGTAGACAGAGAAATAGGTGGGTAGGTAAGTAGGATGGTGGGTAGGTAAGTAGGTTGGTAGGTAGGTAGGCAGGTCGGTAGGTAGGCAAGAGTAAAGTAGGTAGATAGGTCAGTAGGTAGGTAAGTAGGTAGGAAGGTAGGTAAGTAGATAAAGAGGTAGGTAGGCTGGTAGGTAAGTAGATACGAAGGTAGGTAGGTAAGTAAGTTAGTAGATATGTAGGCAGGACGGTAGGTAGGCCATTAGTATGTATATATGGAGATACCTAATAGACAACAGACAGACAGACGGGATGGATGAAAGGAAGGAGGGAAGGAAGGAAGGAAGAAAGGAATCAATGAATGAATGAAGGAAGGAAGGAAGGAAGGAAGGAGGGAGGGAAGGAAGGAAGGAAGGAAGAAAGGAAGGAAGTAAGAAAGGAAGGAAGAAAGGAATGAATGAAGGAGGGAAGAAAGAAATGAATGAATGAAGGAAGGAAGGAAGGAAGGAAAAAAGGAAGGAAAGAAGGAAGGAAGGAATTAGGGAAGGAAGGAAGGAAAGAAGGAAGGAATGAATGAATGAAGGAAGGAAGAAAGGAAGGAAAGAAGGAAGCAGGAAGTAAGGAGGAAGAGAAAATGACTAAGGGAGAGGAGGTGGGGGTGAAGGGGACAAGAGTCAAGGAGACGGGCTGGGGACGCGCCAGACGAGAGAATATGATACGTCAGGCGCGTCCCCAGCCCGTCTCTTCTGGCCTCTCGTCCCCAGCCACTCTGTTTGTCTGTCTCTCTGTCTTTGTCTGTCTGTCTCCGTGTCTGTCTGTCTGTCTCCGTATCTGTCTGTCTGTCTGTCTGTCTCTCTCTCTCTCTCCCACGTGTCTTCACTGCCTGAGCTTCTCTAGGGACAAGATACTGTAGGTAGGTAGGGTAGGGTAGGGTAGGGTAGGGAAGAGTAGAGTAGGGTAGGGTAGGGTAGGGTAGGGTAGGGTAGGGAAGAGAAGAGTAGAGTAGGGTAGGGTAGGGTAGGGTAGGGTAGTGTATGACAGGGTAGGGTAGGGTAGGGTAGGGTAGGGCAGGGTAGGGTAGAGTAGAGTAGGGTAGGGTAGGGTAGGGTAGCGTAATGTAGGACAGGGTAGCGTAGGGTAAGGTAGGGTAGCGTAGTGTAGGGTAGGGTAGTGTAAGGTAGGGCACGTTAGGGTAGGGTAGGGTAGTGTAGGTTAGGGTAGTGTAGGGTAGGGTAGTGTAGGGTAGGGTAGTGTAGGGTAGGGCAGGGCAGGGTAGGGTAGGGCAGGGTAGGGTAGGGCAGGGTAGGGTAGGGCAGGGTAGGGTAGGGCAGGGTAGGGTAGGGCAGGGTAGGGTAGGGTAGGGCAGGGTAGGGCAAGGTAGGGCAGGGCAGGGCAGGGTAGTCAGTAAAGGTAGATTAGTTTTGGTCTGGTAGATTTAGGTAAGCTTACAGTTAGATAAATAGATAGATAGACGTGGATGATATTTTGATTATGAACTCTGATACACACAGGTCTTTTGGCGTCTCTCTCTCTCTCTCTCTCTCTCTCTCTCTCTCTCTCTCTCCCTTGCCACACTCCTTAATCCCGTAAGGGGTGGCCACAAACAAATCACCTCCATGTCGCCCTGTCCCCGGCCATTTCACTGCCCTCCCCCCAACTTACACCCGCCCTCTCTCATATGCCTTTCTACTCCACCCCTCCGTCTCATCCTCGGTCTCCCCCTCACTCTCCCCTCCTCCACCTCACCCACATTACTCTCCTTGTTAATCTCAATCCATTAGGTAAGCATCACCGGTGTGTGTGTGTGTGTGTGTGTGTGAGAGAGAGAGAGAGAGAGAGAGAGAGAGAGAGAGAGAGAGAGAGAGAGGGAATTTATGTATACGAGTGTATGAAAGGGGACTTTGAATGTGTGTGTGTGTGTGTGTGTGTGTGTGTGTGTGTGTGTGTGTTAGAGTGACGTGTGGCAGTGTAAGTTGCCTATCTATCTATCTATCATTCTATCCATCCATCCATCCATCCATCTATCTGTCTATCTATCTATCTGTCCATTTATCTATCCACTCATCCCTCCATCCCTTCATCCATCTATCTATGTATCGATCTACCTATCAATCTGTCATCCATCTATCCATCCATCCATCCATCTATTAATCTATCATCCATCCATCCATCCATCCATCTATTAATCTATCATCCATCCATCCATCCATCCATCTATCAATCTATCATCCATCCATCCATCTATCAATCTATCATCCATCCATCCATCCATCTATCAATCTATCATCCATCCATCCATCCATCTATCAATCTATCATCCATCCATCCATCCATCCATCTATCAATCTATCATCCATCCATCCATCCATCCATCCATCTATTAATCTATCATCCATCCATCCATCTATTAATCTATTATCCATCCATCCATCCATCCATCTATCAATCTATCATCCATCCATCCATTCATCCATCTATCTATTCACCCATCCCTCCATCCATCTATCTATTTATCCATCAACCTATCAATCTATCCATTCATCTATCCATCCATCTGTCTATCTGTCTATCTATCTATCTATCTAATCTAACAGGCGAAACATAACTTAGCTTTTATCGCAGGTAAGAGTGAAAGCAGTGGAGATGGGACTGCTGAGGAACGTATGTGGGGTACAGAGAGTGGATAGGATACGAAGTAATGTGATTCGTGAAAGATGTGGAGTGAGGAAATCTGTGGACACCAGATTTATCACAGTTCCTTAGGTATGGTGCAATACCACACTGAATGCAGTATTCCACCTTTGTCTCTTCTTGTTCGTTGTTTTTTTGCTATGTCTGAATCTGGAAACACTGAAATGAATTGCTCAGCATCATCATTTGTACTTGCAAAAGAATAATTGGAGCTGACAACCATCAAAGCTTCAATAGCTTCTACTTCGAGAATCAAGGTCCAAATGAAATGGAGGAATTGAAGAAGGGAAGGGCAGGAGGAAGTGGTTCATACAAGGAGGGTGGAAAGGTTACAAGAGGATGGAAAAAGGCAGAATATAAGAGAGAAGTAGAGGAGCGATTGGGTAAATATGGACTGTAGCAGATGAGGGACGTGGAAGGTGTGTGCAAGATATTCACAGAAGAAATCTGTGCAGCATGTGAGGTGGTGTGTGGGGTGAAGAGAAGTTTCAAGCATAGGCTAGATAAGCATATGACAAATAAGGGGTGGATATAGAAAAAAAGAAATCTTATAACCAATACTAATTCACAATTTTTCCTTTTCAGGTTACACTATGATAGTCTCTATTCTCCTTTCACACTTTCCTGTAAAATATTCCGCTATTTTTCTTCCAGCAGCCAATCAAAATACAGGGTTTATTTCCGAACATAAACAGATAGTATGGACGCCATTGCATCTCGTATGGTACTTGCTGTGCCGATGTGTGGTATAATTCATTATAATTTCATAGGTTATTACGCAAAATAGCTGTAATTCCTTATATGCACAGAGAGATAAAGATAGCAGGTAAATGATGCACCAAGAGTATAGCGTTGACAGTCATTTTTTCAGTACTAAAAGTGCTCAAGAAATTTGTGGTACCGAGAAAAAATATATATTTTGAGGTAGAACGGAGGGAAGTTAGCATGCAGGTATCGATAATACTACCATCTACGAGAGTACCCTGATGACCAAGGATACTAGTGACATGGAGATGTCTTTGCTAGGGCAACTCCAGTGCCTTCTAATTTATTGCTGGTGTTTCCATTTTCTCTCTAATGAAATAGTAGACCTCTGGTAACATTATGTACTGAGTGTTTTTACATACTTGTCCTCTGAAAGGATTATTAGCTATTAACTTAAAGTATCTTCAAGAAAGCTGTCAATATGTGGGGAAAAGAAAGTTTTTCTTTAAGACATTGGAACAAATGCGACAGTAATGATGTCAGTTTATTTCTGATGACATAAAACATCAAATCTAGGAAAATTTGTGGTGACATTATGGGGAAATATTCCAAGTGTTTGCCCCCCCTGGCAAATTTCCTGGATACGCCACTGGCTCACCCCCCTCTCTCTCACATACCTCCATCCCATCCTTCCATCTCATCTTAGGCCTCCCCTCCCTCTCCTCCCCCCCTCCACCTCATTCACATGCACTCTCCTCGATTGTCTCTCGCTCTCCATCCTCTCCAAATGGCCAAACCACCTCAGTGTATTTTCTCCTAACGCTTTCTATCACGTTCACATTAACACCACAACGCTCCTGCACTTCCTCATTTGTCAGTCTGTCTTTCCTTTTAACTACACATGCTCCTCTCAATAATCCTCTCTCCATCCCCCACCCTCAGCGAAACAGTTCTCATGTGCAATGAGCCCGGTATAGTGTGGGTAACAAGACAGCCTGGCACCGCGGAGCTGGGCATCACACGTACACACTCCCCACCCGACATTAGGTGACTGAAGGCGAGGGAGGGGGTAAGGTAATAGCTGGTATGGCAGATGCGATCATGCAAGTGTAGACGGCTTCGCGCCATGGGCTAACCGGCGGAGATGTACAGACGTCGGAATAAGTTCGTTTCCTTTTCCGTGTTTGTAACACTGCTCGATGGAGAGCTACCCCCTCCTCCTCCCTTCCTCATAGTCCCACACTCCCTCCCAACCCCCCCACTTTTCTCTCCTACCCCATAACCCCACCAGGTACCCTCCATACTCTCGCTCACAGCCAGCTAGGGGTTTCTTAACTTCAAGCACCTCTCTAATGAGGTGCATTGTATTCCGGTAGATGTCACCACCATTGGGACAAACACATTCCCCATGCTGTTTAATAAGTATATTTTTCGTTTATAAATATCTACACTGTTGCGTGAAACAGTGAACCATAGTAATGTCATATACTGTAATATAAATAATACAAATAGAACACACGTATATATATAACGTAGCGTGAATTGTTTATATACATAAAACGGATATTAAAATATCATTGATGGAATACGATAGCAACCCGCCATTTCAGTGGTCCTATATTATTTCATTTCTGCTACATTTAGTGCAAGTTAGGTTCTTAATGCACAGTTTGTTCAGACTGTAAATTGCGCCTAATGGGTGTCTTGAATCATTCAGTCTCTTTGTGGGCAGAAATAAAATGTTGAGTAAATACTGGGACTCAACATTTTGCTCACTCCCTTCACCCATGCACACCACAAGACCCGTGTTGCCACGGTTTGAGAAGGCCGTGGTGTTGCCCCCTCAGACCCTCCAAAGCAATTATAGTACCTTACTTTATCTAACCTAACCAGACCACAAGTAGCCTAGACTAAATTGTATTATTTTAAGCATTAGCCCTAGTGCGTTTGTTTTGAAAACAAATCTCGTGTGAAAAAACTTAAACACTGGACTGTCTTGTGCGCATGCGTGAAGTGAGTGAGCAAAATGTTGAGTCCCAGTATTTACTCAGCATTAAATTTCTGCCCACATAGAGACTGAATGAGTCAAGATACCTACTAGGCATAATTTACAGTCTGATCAAACTATGTATTAAGAACCTAACTTGCACTAAATGTAGCAGAATTAAATAATATAGGACCATCATATTCCATCAATGATAATTTCCGTTTATGATAAATATAAACAATTCACGCTACGTTATATATACGTGTTTCATTTGTATTATTTATATTACGGTATATGACATTACTATATTTCACAGTTTCACACAACAGTGTAGAAATTTAACTAAGAAAAATATGCTTTTTAAAGAGTGCGGGGATTCTGTTTGTCCCAATGGTAGTGACAGCTACCGGAATACTAGGCTTTTTCAGAAGCACCCCATTACGTGTAGTACGAACAACTAATGAAGAAATCTCTATCTATATACCTAGGTTGCTTCCCCCAAGGAAAGGGAGGTAGCCGAGACGGGACGACACACTCGCAATTTACTCATCCATTCAAACACATTCATTCACATCTTAGCCCCAAAGGGGAGAAGGGACAGATCCTCACAGCATCACACCCTACAAGGGTCAGCTGCGCTGTGCAATCAGTGACATCAGCAGCAGGGCCCGACAGCAGAGCTGGTTTACCCCTGCCACATCATAATAGACCCATCCCCTTATCCGCACCTGACCTGACTAGCTGATCAGACCAAATGTGGGAGAATATCCCCTCAGGGCTGCATCATCATTTATTCATTCACAATTTCTCTCCATTTATTTCTGTCACCACAGCCACTCTTCCTTGCTCAACAGACATCCCTCTCGCATCCAGCGCTCTCTTCACACTGTCCATCCATCCTATTCGTGGTCTCCCTCTCAGCCTTACACCTCTCACATCAGATCTAGTTATCTTTTTCACCAATCGCTCATTATCCGTTCTCTCCATATGCCCAAACCATCGCAACACCCTCTGCTCAACTCTACCAGCCATCTCCCGAACAACTCCAGTTCTCTTTCGCGCCTCATCATATCGCACTCGATCCATACGCGTCACTCCACACATACTCCTCAGACACCTCATCTCCATTACATTCAAACTTTTCCTCTCTGCTACACCCATATTCCATGTTTCAGCCCCATATAATGCAGTCGGTACCACAACACCCTCATACAGCCGTCTCTTTACATCCATTCTAAGCGAACGACATCTAAACACTTTTTTCATTCCTCTAAGCACCTTACCTACTTCATTCATTCTAAACTTCACTTCTGCATCTATTCTTCCATCCACAGCAACATGTGACCCTAAATATTTAAAACACTCTACCTCCTCAAGCAACTCACCATTCTAAACTATATTCATCCCCCTACCATCTATCAACCTCGTACACACGTCACTTTACTCTTATTCTCATTTACTTTCAATTTCCTCCTTTCACACACCCTTCCAAACTCCTCTACCAACTGTCTCAATCTCTTCTCTGAATCAGCCACCAGTGCGGTATCATCTGCAAACAGCAGCTGCGTCAGATTCCACTCTCCACCATCAACATTCACCAGACTCAGACCTCCACCTAACACTCTTGCACTCACCTCCCTTACAACACAATCCACATAAATATTAAACAACCAAGGCAACATCACACATCCCTGTCGCAGCCACAGTCTCATGGGAAACCATTCACTCACAGCATTTCCCACTCTTAGACACGCTCTACTATTTACATAAAAACTTTTCACCCCTTTTAGTAACCTACCATCAAGTCCATACAATCTTAAAACAGTCCACAAAGCCTCCCTATCAATTCTATCATAAGCTTTCTCTAAATCCATGAATGCCCAAAACATATCCGTGCCTTTCACTAAATACTTTTCACACACTTGTCTCACAGCGAACACCTGATCCAAGCATTCCCTCCCTCTCCTAAAGCCACACTGCTTATCACCAATCACTCTTTCTGCACCCTCTCTAACTCTCATAATTAACACTCTACCATACACCTTACCTACAACACTGAACAGACTTATACCCCTAAAGCTAGTACATTCATATTTATCACCCTTGCCTTTATACAACAGGACCACACAGGCACTTGCCCAGTCAATTAGCACCCATACCTTTCACAAAGCACATATTCAACAATCTTACTAACCAGTCAATAATAGTCACTCCACCACCCTTCAAGCATTCTATAGCACACCCATCAATATGTGCATCTTTCCCTGTTTTCATCTCCTTTACTGCCTTCTCCACTTCCTCCTTCATGATCAAAGAATCATTCAACTCTCCCAACACATTTATTCCTTGCACCCTTCCATCCGCCACAATCTCAGCCACCCTTTCCTCCTCTACATATAACAATCTTTCAAAATACTCTGCCCATCTCTTCCTTACTGCATCCATCTCAATTAACATCCTTCCATCCTCTGCTTTTACTCAGTCTTCCCTCCCAGACTCTCCCTTTCGCATCCTTTTCACCTCCTTCCAAAACATTTTCTTATTCTGTTGAAAATTCTCTGTCAGCCGCCTACCCCACCTTTCATCTGCTGCCACTTCAGCATCATGCACAGCCCTTCTCGCTCTATTCCTCTTTTCTTTATACCTCTCATATGACTCCTTATCCTTCCTCTGCAGCCACACTTCATATGCAAGTCTCTTCTCAGCCACAGCCATACGTACTCCCTCGCACCACCATTCACTTCCTTTTCTTACACCACCACCCACACATCTCACACCACACACCTCTTCTGCATGCCCCACCACAGCAGTCTTAAACAACTGCCATTCCTCCTCCACACTGCCATTTTCCTGATTTTTCACTGCGTTCCACTCATCTTTCAATTTCTCCTGATACTCTATCATTTTCTCCCTTTTATCCAACTCACTTTCAGAACCTCCCTGCCACACCTAACCCTCCTAGCTCTCACCCATCTCTTACCTACTCTTAACTTTCCCTCCACCAGGTAGTGGTCAGACATACCTCCACCCTCCCCTCTCAGAACTCTCACATCCAACAATCTTCCTATTACATTCCCAGACACAACCACATAGTATCCACAACCCTTCCACCCTCCTGTCTCACCCATGTATACTTGTAAATATCTTGCTTCTTGAACAGGGTATTTCCATTCACCACCTCTCGCTCAACACACATCCCTATCATTCGTTCCCCATTTTCATTTCTTCCAGGCTTACCATGCATACCAACTACACCTTCAACTGCTACATTTCCCACTCTAGCATTCAGATCTCCCATCATTACCACATTCACATTCGCTCCAAAACTCTGCAGACACTCATCAACATCATTCCAGAAAGACTCCCTCTCTTGTTCATCCCTTTCACTACCAGGCCCATATGCACTCACAAACACCCACAACTCACGTTCAAATTTCGCTTTCACCCACATCAGTCTCGATGACACCTCCTTCCATTCAATCACACACTGCTGTACTTCCGGACTCACTAACAAGGCCACACCTTCTCTTGCCCTTCCTCTATCAGCACCTGACAATCTTCCATTCACATTTCCAAACATAGACTCACCCTTCCCTTTCATCTTCGTATCACTCAAAGCTAACACATCCAACTTTCTTCTCACAAACATTCTTCCAATCTCCTCCCTTTAAGTCTCAGTCGTACTACATCCACGCACATTCATAGACCCAATCTTCAGGGTACGGGGATAACTCCATCCCCCATCCCTTTCTCTGGCCTGTCTCTTTTTAGGAACTAAAAAACGGAGGAGGGTGTCCCTAGTCCCTTCACCCCGCCCCTTTTAGTCGCCTTTTACGACAAGCAGGGAATACGGTGGCAGTATTCTTCCTAACACAACCTGGCCGCAGAGTAGTAGTACCACCCCATAGTGCGGCCAGATTGTGTCCCCCCCCGCCACAGGGGGGGGGGGGAAGGTTTACCACACTGTGTGTGTGTGTGTGTGTGTGTGTGAGAGAGAGAGAGAGAGAGAGAGAGAGAGAGAGAATAAATCTGCTGTGATTAAATATTGCGATAGTAGACACCTCTTTTACACACACACACACACACACAGAGTGAGAGAGAGGAGTTACAAAGAAACGCTAGGATCATGACTATGCAGCCAATACCGTGGAGATATTTCTTGTTTGCCTGGGAATGCATATCCAGTTCCCATTTATTCTACTGTAAGATCCTGCCGATGAATCCCTTAAACTTCTCTACTGTGAACAACGTCCATGTTGAGTCAGTTCCATGTGGAGCAGATCATGCACGTGAAAAAGTTTTCACGTAATTCTGTTGGTAAATTTTCTCATTTACAGCTTCCAACCATGGTTGTGTGCCGAGTCCGTGTTAATAGTAAGTAACTTTCTATGTAATGATTGTGAAACCCATTCAGATTTTAAACACTTTTATGAACTGACCTCGTAGTCTATGAGTTTATACTAAAAAAGTCCCACAGCCCTCAGGCGAACCTGATACCTTAGTCTCCTGAACTCATTTAAGTCGACGTATGTCTTTTTCAAGCGACCAAAATTCCACAGCAACTCAGGAAGTGGCCGTGTTAAGGAGACATAGACTATGAGAACAATCTCTTTATTCCTAGAGAGAGAGAGAGAGAGAGAGAGAGAGAGAGAGACTTGGAATGGTAAGAACAATCAGGAGAAATGCTGATAAGAAAAGTGAGAGGAAAAACTGAAGCAGAGAAGAGGAAAACACGCAGGTGAAAAAATGGAACAATGTTATAGAAGTGACACAGGGATGGAAGCGCGCGCGCACACACACACACACACACACACACACACACACACACACACACACACACGTACTCACAAACGCACACTTTCTGAACATTTGTCGACCTATCTGTCTGTGCCTGTCTATGTACTGCCCCTCCCCCCCCATCTCTTTCTTTGGATCCTTTGTCTCATCCCCAGTTTCCTTTTCCCTCCTTCCTCTTTCTTTATAGGTATCTGCTCAGTTCCTAATTCCTCCCTCTCGCCTTTCCTTCGTCTGTCTCCCCCTGTGTCACTCCCTCCTTACCTCACTCTTCTTTCTCCCTTCCTGTCACAACTTTGTCTTACTTTTTTCATTTGTCACGTGTTACCTTTTTTTCTCCATTACTCTCTCCGTATTTCTTTACTTGTACTAAACCCAATTCCTTCACTGCTTTCTTTCCCCAGTAATAACTGCAGGCTCCTTTTTCTCTCCCTCTCTCCATCGCTCCCTGTCACCCGAAATCTCTACTTTCAATCCGCTCTTCCCACTGTCTTTCCCTCCCTTCCTCTCCCTCCCCTTGTCTTTCCTTCTTAACATCCCCCTCCCCTTTCTTGCCCTAAAAATTAACCTATTTTCTTCCCATCCGTAATCTCTACTTTCTCTCCGCGAATTTCTCTAATTTCTCTATTTCTCTCCCTCCCTTTTCACTTGAATGTCATTCTCAATGCTTTCGTCTTAGTTCATTCCCTGCGTCCTTGCCATAATAACACACTTTCTTCCTCCTCCCTGTTACCTTGTCTCCTTTTCTAATTTTTCTCATATCGTTCTCAGTATTCCGTTCCGTAGCTCGCTTTCCTACTTTCTCCCTTTGTTATCCCTATTTCTATGTTTGCTCCATTCCAATTTTCTCTCAGCTGTCTCCCCTTTTGTCTCTGCTTCCTGTCTCCCAGCCTTCCAATTCACATCACCCTTTTCTCTTTCCCTTTCACACTGCTTGAATTTCATTTCACTTCTCACCGTCTCTTCTTCTCACCCTTTGTCTCTTAACTCTCGCTGTTCTCTCCTTGCCTCTCCCCTTTTTATTTTCTCTGTAACTGCCCTCTCATTTCTCATTATTCCACTCGCTCTCCCTCTCGGCCTGTCGCTCCCTGTCTTTTAACTCTCTGTCTCTGTCTCTCTCTCTCTCTCTCTCGGTGCAGTATTTTCCCTAACTTTGTTTATGTATATACTGTACTATTTTTTTATTAGTTGTTCGGACTACACGTAATTAGAGAGGTGCTTGAAGTACAGAAACTCCTAGCTGGCTGTGAGCGAGAGCATGGAGGGTACCGGATGGAGTTATGGGGTCGGAGAGAAAAGTAGGGGGGGTTGGGTGGGAGTGTGGGACCATGAGGAAGGGAGGAAGAGGGGGTAGCTCTCCATCGAGCAGTGTTACAAACGCCTTAGTCCACAGAAAAGGAAACGAACTTATTCCGACGTCTGTACACCTCACCTCCGCAAGAGCGACACTGAGGCTCAACGTGTTGAAAATCACCATGTCACTGCATCAGCCTCGCGTGATGGTGACAGGCAAGCAGCGTGGAGTCAACCTTGTATGTGCTGCCCTCGCGCGGCGTTTACAATCCAGTGGTGCCACTTTTACAAATATTGTGGGTAATTTCAGACTGTCAGATTTTGAAAACTGTAGAGTACTGAACGTAGGCAAGACCATGGGAGATACTACATACAACTTAGATAACAAAGTAATTAGTAAATCAGAATGCGAGAGAGATCTAGGAGTTATGGTTAGTAAGACCTCAACCTAGGCAGGAGTGTACTGATGCTAGAAATAAAGCAAATAGGCTCCTACGATTTATATCGAGGAGCAATTTTGCAACTTTATTTAGCATTAATAAGGCCACATTTAGACTACGCCGTGCAATTTTGGTGTCCGTACTATTGAATGGATATAAAGTCGCTTGAAAACGTACAGAGAATAATGACAAAAATGACACATGATGTTCGGATCTTGTCAAGTGAAGACAGACTAAAAAAGACTAAATCTGCACCGACTAGGAAGACGTAGAGTATTGGGAGACTTAATTGAGGTGTTTAAGTGAAGGAAGGGAATAAGTAAAGGAGATATTAGCAAGGTACAGAACTTAAAGTGGGCATACAGGATAGACCTAGAAGTAATGGTTTCAAACTGGAAAAATTCCGTTATAAGAACATAAGAAGAGAAGATAACTGCATTAGGCCGGTTGGCCCATGCTAGGCAGCTCCTAGAAGAGTAACTGAACTACTAGAATGATATAAGGATAGCAAAGAAGATATGAAGTGCTATGAAAAGGATGCAAAGCCACTGCACTGTATTTTTCTGCCACTGAACTGTGTGATATAAGCTGCAAAAGGGCAAAAACCTAGGCCAAGTTAGGGCAACAAAAGAATAGTGTGAAGTTCACCCTTTAAATCCATAAAGATTTTTGTTCATTCTCAGCATACAGTAATTGTCATAGCTCAGTGGCAGAGGACGACTGTACTAGGGTTCAACATCCCTTCCACAGAGCTTCATTATTAGCGCCATGATGATGATCTGTTACAGCTCAACATTCAAGATGGCAAGTTTACGCCTAGATAAAATGACCTGAGTATAGCTGACGCCTAGTGATGTAGTGGGTGAAGGCACTGCGGCAGGATGGGGCCAGTCAGGGCTTAGATCTGAGGCACAGTTGAGGTTTGCTGATTACATTGCCATTCAGGATGCTGGCCAGCCTTCCCCTAACCCCACTGTGGCAGGGAATAAATATACTGTATGCGATGTATCTTATGGACATCCAGCTGATTTCAAGTACTGTGTTTTGGTGGCAAAGCTGGGCTGCAATGCTATAAAAAAAATATATATATATATGCCTGTCACCCCTTATAACAATACTTAAGACTGAAAATCATTGAGGATCAGCTAAGTTAAACTACTGCTTTCTCAAAACAAAAGGTGTCAGTCAGAAAGGTAGTCCCACAAGAGGTGAGGCGAGGTGTTAATGAGAGGTATTCCCGGGGGTGGGGTGGGGTGGGGTGGGGTGGAGGCAGGTGTGAGGTAAGGTGTGAGGCTGAACCCCATGTGATTATAGTGCTCCAGGCTGTCTATTAATATCTATATTTATTTATCTATCTAGCTATTTTTAAACCTATCTATCTACAGTGTATTAATGCGAGAAATAAAGCAAATAGGGTCCTAGGATTTATTTCGAGAAGCGTGAGCAATAGATCATCTAAAGTAATACTGAAACTTTATCTAGCATTAGTAAGACCACATTTAGACTACGCAGTACAATTTTGGTGTCCTTACTATAGAATGGATATTAATTCGTTAGAAAATGTACAGAGAAGAATGACTAAAATGATACATGACGTCCGGAACCTGTCATATGAAGACAGACTGAAAAGACTAAGTCTGCATTCGCTAGAGAGACGTAGAGTAAGGGGAGACTTAATTGAGGTGTTTAAGTGGATGAATAGTATAAATAAGGGAGATATCAGCAAGGTACTTAAAGTGAGCATACAGGATAGAACTAGAAATAATGGTTTCAAACTAGAAAAATTCCGTTTCAGAAAGGAAATCGGTAGAAAATGGTTTGGTAATACTCGTAGAGTAGTAGACGAATGGAATAAGCTACCTAGTAAAGTAGTTGCTGCCTCTTCCATTGAGAGTTTCAAGCATAGGCTAGATAAGCATATGACAAATAAGGGGTGGATATAGAATAAAGAAAATCTTATAACCATTATCGATTCAAAAAAATTTTCTTTTCAGGTTACACTATGATAGTCTCTATTCTCCTTTCACACTTTCCTGTAAAATGTCCACGCCAGTTTTTTTTATACGGCGTGATGTTCTTTCTGACTTTTTCCTGCCGGCTTCGGCTGGAGGGTTTGGAGGGCGGGGGAGAGCCTTCTTCTTTGCTATCCTTATCTCATTCTAGTAGTTCAGTTACTATTCTAGGAGCTGCCTAGCATGGGCCAGCCGGCCTACTGCAGTTATCCTCTCTTCTTATGTTCTTATGTGAATGCTAAATGGTTCACGGTACTTGTCTCTCTCTCTCTCTCTCTCTCTCTCTCTCTGATGGTTTAGGCCTGTCACCCATTTTTCTTTACATCTCAGGTACACAAAAGGAAAATAGAGTCTGTGTAACATTCCTTTCATTTCTGGGTACTGACCGGGTGGGGGAGGGATTAGGGAGGTGGGGGAGGGATTAGGAGGGAGGGGGGAGGGAAGGAGAGGAGGAGGAAGTGGAAGGAAGGAAGGGTAGTGGAGGGAAGGAGGCAAAATGGAGAGATGGTGAAATGGAAGGGTGTGAGAGAGAAGGGTAGGTGAGAAAGGGAGGTTTGGGAGGAGGTGAGAGGAAGAAAAAGAAAGAAATGGAGAATGGAATAATGAGAGAGAGAGAGAGAGAGAGAGAGAGAGAGAGAGAGAGAGAGAGATTATGGAGACGAATGAGAACAGCAAACCAAATTACCGAAGGAAGAAAGGATGGATGAAAGAGGGAGACGAAAAGAAAAGAAAAGAATGAAGAGAAAGGAAGGAAGGAGAAAGTGAAGGAGAGAGAGAGGCCAAGGAGGAGGAGGAGAGAGATTAAGACAACAAGAGGGATTAAGGGAGGGAGAGGGAGGTATGGAGGAGGGAGAGGGGGAGGGAAGAGAGGAGGGAAAAAAATTAAGAAATAGCCAGAGTATAAACGAAGAAGGAAGAAGTGAGAAACAATGAAGAAAGGTAGATTAATAGACAAATAGTTATACACAGATAGATAGATAGATAGATATATGGACTGACTGAGAGAGAGAGAGAGAGAGAGAGACGAAAGAACAATCCATCTTATACCAAAAAATCCAAATTGCATCTCTCTCTCTCTCTCTCTCTCTCTCTCTCTCTCTCTCTGAATACCGCAAAGGAGGAGGTTGAACTGTTTGCTCGACATGTGAGTTTTATTGCGGGTTGAAGGATATTGACGAGTTTGTGTGTGTGTGTGTGTGTGTGTGTGTGTGGCTGATCTGATGGATGGTGAAGAGATGGAAGGCTGGATGGTTATGTAACGACTGATGCATTAGAGAAACCGCAGATGCAGACAGAGATCGAGTTGGTTTATGTCTGTATGTTTATGTATGTATGTATGGATAGATGGAATAGAAAAATATTTACTATAGTCTGACAGATCGAAACGTAGGGTTTTGGTGGAGTCACCCCCTCCCTGCACTGTTGCCACGTTTCCGAGCTGACCTCTCCATCAGCGATGACCTTGACACTGTTTCCCTCTTGTGATCTCCGTTTTTCTAATACCCCCTATACCCCTGCCACCAACACCCCCTATACCCCTACCCCCAACAACACCCCCATCAACAACACCCGCTATACCTCCACCACCAACACCTCCTATAAATATAGACCCCCACCATCAACACCTGTATAATAATTAGCCGTTGATAATTGCTATACTTTTATTGAGAGCATACATTCTACCCTATTGCTCAAACTCCCTAATCTTACAATCCCATCTGTCTTAATCCTTCCCACTGCCTTCGTTCCTAAATCCCTTAATTGATCTATTTTTAACCTAAGTGTCCCCACACCTTTTAAACCATTTACCTCTCTGTTACTATTCTCCACCATATGTATCAACTTGTATTATATTGTGTATAGAACTTTCATACTGTATGCTGTACTACTGTATAATGTATAAGAATACCCACTGTTTAGTGGAAATAAAGTTTTATTATTATTATTATTATTATTATTATTTCTCTCTCTCTCTCTCTCTCTCTCTCTCTCTCTCTCTCTCTCTCTCTCTCGCTAGATTTTGTTATGTGTCATCCATGGTTTTTTACTTCCATTTTTATGTATGGATTATAATTTTGACTTTATTTCCGCACCACCCTTGAGGTAAAAGTCACGGCGCGTTTTTTTTATAGAGGTTTCCCCAATAGGCCTAAATCCTGTAGGGGGTTGGTGACCTCCCACAGCGTACACACAAACACGTGTCGCGTGAGTGCTGCCACCCCAGAGCTGTTTGATATATTTATTTTAATTATGAAAGGATCGCCTCTTCCCACTTTTATCCCTTCAAATTTTCTTGCAATTATACTTGCTAAATTAATTAGCAATGTTAGAAGTGTTGGGGAAGTAAATAATAATTAGAATATTTTTAGAGCAACACTGCCAAATTTTTATGCCACGTTTCTCTATTATCGTATAATATAGTATGCAGAATAGTTTTATTCTTCCTTGATACATGTCAGCACTTTCATTACAGTTATATTAGTATGAGTTATGTTTATGTATCATTCCTACTACACAAACCACAGGCGTTATACATCGTAGGGTTAGGAAACATGGCAATAGTGTAGGGAGGGGGTGACTCCACCCAAACCCTATGTTACGAGGAGGAACACTATAGTCAATTTTCCATCTGATTTTTACCTGTGTGTACGTATGGACGTATGCACGTATTTATATGCATGTCTGTGTGTACATAAGAACATAAGAAGAGAGGACGACTGCAGTAGGCCGGTTGGCCCATGCTAGGCAGCTCCTAGAAGAGTAATTGAACTACTAGAATGAGATAAGGATAGCAAAGAAGAAGGCTCTCCCCCGCCCTCCAAACCCTCCAGCCGAAGCCGGCAGGAAAAAGTCAGAAAGAACACCACGCCGTATAGAGAAACTGGAGTGGACATCCCACAGGAAAGTGCGAAAGGAGAATAGAGACTATCATAGTGTAACCTGTAAAGGAAAAATTATGAATTAGTATTGGTTATAAGATTTTCTTTTTTCTATATCCACCCCTTATTAGTCATATGCTTATCTAGCCTATGCTTGAAACTCTCAATGGAAGAGGCAGCAACCACCCCACTAGGTAGCCTACTCCACTCGTCCACCACTCCATTAGCAAACCAACCTCTACCTATTTCCCCACCGAAACGGAACCTGTCTAGCTTGAAACCACCATTTCCAGTTCCATCCTGTATGCTCACCTCAAGCACCCTGCCGACATCTCCCCTATTTACACCCTTCATCCACTCAAACACCTCAATCAAGTCCCTCCCCCAATCCACGCCTCTCCAGCGAATGCAGACCCAGTCTCCTCAGTCCGCCCTCACATGACAGGTTCCGGACGTCATGCATCATTCCTGTCACTCCTCTCTGCACATTTTCCAACGAATCAACATCCACTCCACAGCAAGGACACCAAAACTGCACTGCGCAGTCCAAATGTGGCCCTACTAATGCTAGTTAAGAACAGGGTAGAGACTGGTTTTGCAATAGAGTAGTAGATGAATGGAATAAGCTACCTAGTAAAGTAGTTGCTGCCTCTTCCATTGAGAGTTTCAAGCATAGGCTAGATGAGCATATGACAAATAAGGGGTGGGTATAGAAAAAAAATCTCATAACCAGTACTAATTCATTCTTTTCCCTTCTCAGGTTACACTATAATAGTCTCTATTCTCCTTTCACACTTTCCTATAAACAGTCCACGCCAGTTTTTCTATACTGCGTGGTGTTCTTTCTGACTTTTTCCTGCCGGCTTCGGCTGGAGGGTTTGGAGGGCGGGGGAGAGCCTTCTTCTTTGCTATCCTTATCTCATTCTAGTAGTTCAGTTACTCTTCTAGGAGCTGCCTAGCATGGGCCAACCGGCCTACTGCAGTTGTCCTCTCTTATGTTAATCTCCAGCACAACTTCCCACCAACAACTCTGAGAGAGAGAGAGAGAGAGATTCTGCACATTTATAGCCTCGTTTTTTGGAGAGGAAGACGAGAAAGAAAACTCTCTCTCTCTCTCTCTCTCTCTCTCTCTCTCTCATTATTTCTGTCTTGTCATTCTGTCTTTTAGCATTGTGTTTGCCTCCTCTCCCTCCCTCTCTCTCTCTCTCTCTCTCTCTCTCTCTCTCTCTCTTTCATATCATACATCTCCACATGTCTCCACTTTGGCACTAAGACCCACCGTCCATACTGAATACACAAAGGAGTACAAAGGAAAGCAAACAGCAACAGACCTTATCGTCCTTTCGAGGCTGTTTGTTACAGAATAGACTATGACTACGAGATCTAACTCTACATGCTGAAGGGTAAAGATAGTAAAGCAAGAAGGTTCACCCCGCCTCCAAACCCTCCAGTTAAAACTGGCAGGAAAAAGTGAGAAAAACCACCAAGTAGCATGGAATAACTGATATGGAAATTTCATAGGAAAGACTGAAAAGGAAAAGTTACATCTGTAATACTGTATCAATTTCATCTATAAGGTACCACGCTAGGGCTGTCTCATACAGGACCGGTGTATTGGTATTAGCGGGGGTATTTTACTGTTAGGAAGCTTACTAACACCTCTTCCTGACCGATTTATTTCTGCTTCTGCTCCGTTACTATATTCTACTCATGCAATCGATGACAATATGAAGACATAGGAAGCCAACCAGGGGATAGTAATGAGTCGTTTGGAGAATAAATCGGTAAGGAGGAGGGAAAAACACTGTTGGGAGGAGACTGGTATGTAGGGAGAGTACGGTTTCTATAGGGTCACACACACACACACACACACACACACACACACACAACCCCTACCCCGTCGCTCCGGAGGGTGTACATGCATGCATTCAGGCATATTTATACATACAGTATATACATGCATCATATATATATATATATATATATATATATATATATATATATATATATATATATATATATATATATATATATATATATATAGTACAGAGAGAGAGAGAGAGAGAATAAACTGGCTTAAACCAACACCAACAGGAGCATCGCTCATTGTGAAAACATTGTTCACCTGTGTCAAGATTTTTTTTTTTTGATCGATTGAACGCAGGTCTGCTAAGTTTATATTTTAGAATAAAGCATTAGAATGGCCATACAATATACATCTCAAGCCAAAAGCAATGCATTCCGTCGGACAAGCAGACAAAGCAGCTGGAAGGTGAGGTGAAGAGTCAAGATGCAAAATACAGAGGAAACAAAGGCAAACATTCTCTGAGGCTCACACTGCGCTCACGTCCCTGGGGATTGTCATGGAGGGCTGAAGGGAATCACAGGTCACAAGATCCACCTGTCCATACTTGCCACTCCTTAACCCTTTCTTCCCTATGTTGCTCTCTCTCTCTCTCTCGAAACACACCACAACAAAATATATATATACGTGGAGGGATTGCATATACCGGTAATGAGTTAATTGACGTGGAACAAAGTGTACAGGTCATGGAGTATGATAGAGAGAGAGGGGCGCGCGCACACGCGCACACAACACACACACACACACACACACACACACACACACACACACACACCAGAATATACTGTCCCTTGAGAATTAGCCTCCCTCCTCAGGTCACACACTCTCTTGGCTGCCTTTCATTTTAACTTCCTTCTTCCTTATGTATTATGAAACTTATCTCTACATCAAATCCTTTATCAATACCCCTCTTATGTTTCCTTTTTTCGCTCGAGAGAGAGAGAGAGAGAGAGAGAGAGAGAGAGAGAGAGAGAGAGACTGACAGACAGAGAGACAAACAGAGACAGAGACAGACAGAGATGAGCTGAAGGGGAGAGGCTGGTGCAGTATATTTAAGGTTATTAAATACGCCGATGAATTACGGATGACTTGATGAGCCTTATAATGGGATACTGACTGCATAAGTACAGCATGATAACTACAGTATTTTCCTTTGTATTTCAAGACCATGAAAAAAGAGATTATAAAATATAATGAAAACACATCACAACAAAATGTTACAAAAAACGTACATACATACATACATAGAGAGAGAGAAAGAGAGAGAGAAAGAGAGAGAGTAGCACCAGGCAGGTGAAGATATCTTTCCAGATTAGACGATACACCTGTACTGGTCATCAAATGGACTCCTAACCTCACTCACGCACCTCCCACCCCACCAGCCACCAATCACAGACATTCCAGTGGGAAGAGAGTGGGATGAGCTTCTCCGCCACCTCTCGCTGTCGCCACTTTCACTCTTTGGGGTTTTCATTTCTTGGAAAAGCCAAATCTGCTCTGTGTGCGTATGTGTGTGTGTGTGTGTGTGTGTGTGTATGGAGGGTGGGTGATGGCTGGCATACGGATATGTGTGGCGGGAGTGTTATACAAATGCTTGTGTTCATGGGCGATTACGTGTGTGTGTGTGTGTGTGTGTGTGTGTGGAGGGTGGGTGATGGGTGGCATATGGATATGTGTGGGAAGAGTGTTATAACCGATTTAATTTAGCCCAGTCTCACTTAACCTATCAATATTTGCTCGAATTGAACCCTGCCTAACCTCGAATGACCTAATCCAACCTAAATCAACCCAGCCTAATCTAGCTTAACCTCACCTAACCCAGTCTAATTGTATTTAACCTCACAATCTCACCTAACCTTGCCATACCTAACCTAACCTATTCTGACGCTGCCTAACCCTATCTAAAGCGACCTAATCTCACAATACCTGACCTAACCCAAACCAGCCAAGCCTAAAATGACCTAATCCAACCGAACCTAACCCAGTCTAACCCAACCAAATAAAAACCCAACCCAAAACCTATCAAAACCGACGTATTCTAAAGCAATCTAACCTAATCCGTCTATATCTAGTCGAACTGAAGCCAACCCAACCAAAAATTACCTAATCAGACCAAACCCTGCCCAAAGTGACCTAACCTAACTTTCGATCGGCTATATATTCGCTAAGAAATTTTGCTGCCGCCTGAAAGTCTACGGATGTCACATTCTAAGTTTCGCCCGTTCTGTGTACAGTACTAATATGAGAGAGAGAGAGAGAGAGAGTGTGTGTGTGTGTGTGTGTGTGTGTGTGTGTGTGTGTGTGTGTGAGTGTGGGTGTGGCGATGCGTGTGTGCAAGAGAGAAAAACCCAACTGTCGGTGTGAATCAAAAGGCAGGAGTGGCCATAAAGAATTTTCATGTACACCATTGGGGCTCCTCCACGTGATTCATAGGCTACGCCTTCGCCATCAGACGTAAGTGATACCGTTATAGGAGATCCCTGGCCACAGCAGACCTACTTGCCACAGCAGACCTACTCCACACAGCAGACCTACTCGCCACAGCAGACCTACTCCCCACAGCAGACCTACTCCCCACAGCAGACCCACCCTCACAGCACACTCAGGCATATGTGTAGCTCTGGTGGGCTAGAACAGTAAGTGCTTCTGTTATACAAGACTCCTGGCCATTGGAATCCTTCTCTACTCCAGTGTATGCCTGGTGTGATAAAGCTGGTTCCTGCAGCCTTTAAGATAAGTACATATGAAGTGCCATTGAAAAGAGGTGTAGGTGCTGCCTCGTTTGTATCTTCATAGTGTTCCACCAGGTCGTCGGCAGATGTCTAGGATGCTACTGTGAGAAACATCGAGATCAATGGTTCATCCTGTTACAACATTCCTTATACCTGGCCCCTGCAGTACCTTTGACAAACAGTACTCCCTTTACCTGGCCCTTACAGTACTTTACCTGGTCCCCACAGTACCTTTCACAGCAGTCCCTTTACCTGGCCCCTGCAGTACCTTTGACAAACAGTAGTCCCTTTACCTGGCACCAGCAATACCTTTGACAAACAGCAGTCCCTTTACCTGGGCCCTGCGATACCTTTGACAAACAGTACTCCCTTTACCTGGCCCCTGCAATACCTTTGACAAACAGTAGTCCCTTTACCTGGCCCCTGCAGTACCTTTGACAAACAGTAGTCCCTTTACCTGGCCCCTGCAGTACCTTTGACAAACAGTACTCCCTTTGCCTGGCCCCTGCAGTACCCTTCTGCCTACCACCACACTGCTAGCCTCACGTACTCTCATAATTCGTATGCTGCTGCACTACCTTATCCTGTACTCCTGTCTCCCTACATACATTCTATCACACCAAGCCCCACCATACATACTCAGCTGCCCTTTTGTGTACTCTTCGGCTCACCTTCCCCAACTGCCTCTGTTTTTGAGCTAAAAATCTTCCTGTTGTTTCTGTTTCACTGCCTGTTCTTCTAGCTGAAGGGATTATATAGTGTTCTTTAAATCTTCACTAATGACGGCAAGGTTAAGACACACACACACACACACACACACACACACACACACACACACACACATGTATATTCAATGGCGTATGCACTTGAGTGCCACTTAAGTGCTAATTAGGTTCCACTTAAGTGCCACTCACGTTTTTTTTTTTTTTTTTACGTGTTCGACTCTGGGCAAAGGCTTCAGGGCCTATTTCTTGGAGGCAGTGACCTATTCCAAGGCCCAGTAGTCCTCCTACACCTCCACATGTCACCACTTCGGCGCTAACACCCACTCGGTAGAAAGTTAAATTTTTGGTGGTGAGTCGCCAAAAACATTTGCTGTTCACTGTTCATGGGACTAGGTTTAAATGCGCGCCAATGTCTTCCCATTCTACATGAGATATACGTACTGTATAGAGGTTCTTTATTTTTCTAACGTATGCTTAAACAGTACAGTATATTTATCCTTTTGCTGCATGTACTGTGTTAGTACCAGTGATGTTCGTGTTCTGTTCATTCTTGAATGCCTTGTTACTGTAGAACAAACTCGTACGAACAGTTAAAGACTACAATGAACGAAATAGCACTCTAATTATCGTCTGAAATAAAATAAAACATGAGTATCAATATTTACGAGAAGGCGCGCTGATGGAGCGCGCCTGGTCTTTTTTACGCTGTTTACGGTGTTAGTAATCGTGATGTTGGCTGTTTGCTCATTATTTTATACTCATTTTATTGCAGGACAAACACTTACGAAGAAAAAGAGACTAAAATGAATAAAATAGCACAAAAAATAACGTCGAAAATACAGTATACACATTTACACCAGCTGCCTGTTTTTTTCACATGTTATTGTTCATTGTGTTATTGTATTGGTAATGCTGTATTCCGTTCAACCTTAAATGCATGTAGCCTTATAGAAAATCACACTGAGAACAATATGATACGTAAATGAATAATGTAGCACGAAAAATAAGGCCAGAAATAAGAAAAGTATAAACAAATGTGAAATATTACGCGATGCCTGGCAACCCCGACGTGTAGATTGGCGTAGAGGAGCGATGAAAGAAGAGAGAGTTGAAAATAGAGAATGCTTACTAGGTTAATGGAGGAGGAGGAGAGGAGAGAGATAAGCAAAGAGAAGGTTGGAGCTGACTGAAACAAGAAAAAACGACGATAAAGAGATTTAAAAAACAGAACGAAATGATGCAAAAAATTTAGGTTCTGCAATTCCTCTCATGCCTTCGTCACTGTGCCGTTGTTTATCGTTCAGTGTCTCTATTTGTTTCACCTCTCTCTCTCTCTCTCTCTCTCTCTCCTGTAATCCTTACCCCCCCACAACCCTCTCTCCCCTTCCTTCCTCTCTCTCTCTCTCTAATCGCTTCCCCACTTTACACCTCAATCAATTTTCTCACCACCCTTCTCTGCTTCGTTTCTCCTCTCTTTCTCTTCTCTCCTCCCACTTTCGTGTTTCTTCTTTCCTCTCCTCTCTTCTTTCCTCTCCTCTCTCCTTTCCCTCCTTTTTTCCCTTTATCTTTTCTTTCACGTTTTTCTCTTTTCTTTCTCACTTCTCTTTCTCTCCCTTCTTTCCCTTTTCCCCGTGTATTTCTTTCCCTCTTCTTCTCTTTTCGACATCTCCTTACACTTCCTCTTTCTTATGTCGTCTGTGTTCTTTCCTGTATCCTACCTCCTTTCCCCCTTTCATCTCCCCAAGGGTTTTTATCAAATGTACCGTACGAAAAATAAAGATAGGATAGGACCACTCAGAACAGAATCAGGTGACATTACCAGTGAAGATCAAGAAATGTGCTCCATCCTAAATAATTATTTCATATCAGTATTCACCAAGGAAAATCTAGACCTGGTCCCTCAAGCAGCAAATATTTACGATGAGAATACGGAAAATATTCTTAGTAAAATAACTATTAGTAAGGAGGACGTATTGAAAGAAATTAATAAGTTAAAACCTCAAAAATCGCCAGGTCCGGACGATATATATGCAAAAATTATAAAAGAAACCAAAGAAGAATTATGTCAGCCACTTTTAACGTTATTTAATGACTCTTTAAGTTCAGGAGAAGTTCCAGAGGCGTGGAAAACCGCAAACGTAGTGCCCATATTTAAAAAGGGTGATAAATCAGCTGCGTCGAATTATCGTCCGATAAGTCTAACGTCAATAGTAGGAAAAATGTTAGAGTCAATTTTGGCAAATAAGATTAGAGAACACTTAGAAAGACTTAATCTTATAAACGAAAGTCAGCACGGATTCAGGCAAGGACGATCCTGCCTCACAAACTTGTTGTCATTCTACTCGGAGGTCTATGAGGCAGTAGATAGCGATAAAGCTTACGATGTTATTTATCTGGACTTTAGTAAAGCTTTTGATAGGGTCCCACACGAAAGGTTAGTTAGAAAGGTTCGAGCACACGGTATAGACGGCGATATCTTAAAATGGATAGAATCCTGGCTGAAAGGACGAAAGCAGAGAGTATTAATAAATGGAACTAAGTCGGACTGGGGATTAGTAACTAGCGGTGTACAGTCATGGACAGAGAAACCTGGACAGGTGAGGCGAGGCAAATGTCATATTTTCTCTTTTCCCCCGGCTTGTCCGTCACTCTTCGTTCACGACTCCTTTCCCCCATCCCGTTTACCCTCTTCATAGCACCTGCCAGGCTGCACTCCCCATCCCCGCTTCCCTGCCCCCATACACGCCAATTCGCCAATCCGCCGACCTTGAACCGTGTGTGTGTGTGTGTGTGTGTGTGTGTGTGTGTATACGTAGTTACTCTTATGCCTGTTCACAATCTTGTGTGTATTAAAAAAAAAAAAAACGAAAAAAATCCCTTCTTATGGCCAAGATATAATTTTTTCTGCTAAGGTTTGACCAGCTTTTCTGGATCGAAACGTCTGTGTGATCCCCTCCCCCCTCTCTCTCTCTCTCTCTCTCTCTCTCTCTCTCTCTCTCCGTCATTGCCTACAGCTAAAGACAAAAACACAGACACATTATATTCACTACAGTGCTTTTCCCTGCCTCACCCTGGCTCTGCCTCCCTCTCCCTGCTTTTTCCCAACCGTTTCTGCCTCTCCCTGCCAGTCTCTGCCTCACCCTTCCTCAGTGTACGTGTGTGTATTTGTACGTGTGTGAATTTGTGTGTGTGTGTGTGTGTGTGTGTGTGTGTGTGTGTAAGTTTGTGTAATTATGTGCCTGTGGGTGTATGTGTCTCACCACAATGCACCGCTAGACACCCACTCCATCCCACCACCAAACACCTTCTTCATTTCTTGCCACAGAAAACTTTAATATTCATGGATCATTTTCAAAAATCAAGTTCGAGTATGTTTTACCGTATTGTGATGAAAAAAAAAAAACTGCAATACTGGGATCAGATATGAGTACAGAGATGTTTTATATAAAGTGCGAGACTCAGTGGGCAATACGTATGGTGTTAGCTTGGCTGGTGCAGGGCATCTGTGTTACCATGGCAACCTGCCCACCTCAACACACACACACACACACACAACTCTATCAGCAAGGCCCATCATAGAATACTTGTGTGTGTGTGTGTGTGTGTGTGTGTGTGTGTGTGTGTGTGTGTGTGTGTGTGGCTATACGAATATGTGGTTGTGTGTGGTTATGTGTGTGTGTGTGTGTGTGTGTGTGTGTGTGTGTGTGTGTGTGGTTAGGTATGTGGATGTGTTGTGTGTTCGGTGGGGTAAGGGATGTTCGGTTTGATGTGGTTGCAGTGTGTGTGTGTGTGTGTGTGTGTGTGTGTGTGGTTAGGTATGTGGATGTGTTGTGTGTTCGGTGGGGTAAGGGATGTTCGGTTTGATGTGGTTGCAGTGTGTGTGTGTGTGTGTGTGTGTGTGTGTGTGTGTGTGTGTGTGTGTGTGTGTGTGGTTATACGAGTATGTCGTTGTGTGTGGTTATGTATGTATATATGTGTGTGTGTGTGTGTGTGTGTGTGTGTGTGTGTGTGTGTGTGTGTGTGGTTATACGAGTATGTGGTTGTGTGTGGTTATGTATGTGTGTGTGTGGGGGTGTTGTTGGGTATGTGGATGTGTTGTGTTCACGGTGGAGTAAGGCATGAACGGTTTGATGTAGTTGCATGTGTGTGTGTGTGTGTGTGTGTGTGTGTGTGTGTGTGTGTGTGTGTGTGTGTGTGTGTTAGTTCACTACACATCAAATGACTTTAGTTATACATAAGAAGACGTGCTATTAAAGTTTGGGCACAACTATAATGCAATGTTCTATGAAGTCAACTACACTCATAATAACGCGACGTTTCGTCTCCTCTGTCTGTCTCCTTACCCTGCGTCTGTCTGTCTTCTATCTGTCTGTCTCTGTCTTCCTGTCCCTCTATTGCAAACCACAAACTTCTCAACTCTCCACAACGTCCTAGATTATCATTGTATCACGCAGTATATTATTTTTTCATTGTAAATGGCCCAAATTTTCGTCCTTTTTGCAGCTTACTTCACATGAGTCATTGGCAGAAACGGACAACGCTACGGCTCTCTGTCCATACCACTTTTTTGTGACTTACATTTTCTAGCATTAATCTATTGCTACAACTCAGCATTCAGGTTGAAGGGATGGAAAATTTGGGCCAAGTTAGAGTAAAACGAGTACAGAATTAGCAGAAGCCAAATAGCATACCTTTGGAGGGTGCAGCGGGAACAAGGCAAGATCGCAGTAAGGAGGACAATGGAGGGAAATCCAGCAAATCCAAGCAACAGCCTATGAAGTGACGCCAACAACACTTGTGTCTCACACTCGGTTCAAACGCCCGTCCACTTTATCACTAAACACCTGTGGTTCTGAAGTATGACAAGAGAAAATCAAATAATCGTGTAGACGTGAATTACTGATGCACTCTCTCCACGGAGTCTATCTCTGAGCTACTGTTTATTACTTGTTGATTACAATGCTTCGAGAATGATGAGTCTCTGTCTCGGACACGACGGCTGACTGAACCTTTATCCTTGTCTTTTACCCCTGACCTTTTACTGAATGCTGCAAATGTCGAATTACTTCATCCTAACCTAATTCAGGTTCTAATGACAGAGATGATCTGGTTACATGACTTCCCCGCGCACCTTTTGTGCCGCCACAGACTAAGTTGGGGTGGGCTTTCAGTTCAGAGAAAAGCAGTAAAATGGATGGGTAACTGCGAAAAACTGATCACTGTCCGCTGACTCTTCCTGCTCTGCTTTCCAGCGACAACGTTTCTCTGATTGTAAGGACTTGTACGGAATAGTTTATTCAAAATCTAAATTAAAAAATAGGATAATCTGCTGACTTTTTCCGATAATCCTGCTAACAGACAGGCAGGCAAACAAAGACAAACAGATAGGCCGGCAGGCAGGCAGACAAGGAGACAGACTGGTAGACAGATATACTGTATAAACCGGGCCAAACACAGCTTCATCGGGCTTTCTCTGTTGGGTGTAATAACACCCCCTAGTAGCAGAAAAAAAAAGATAATTTTCTCGTCGCTTTTCTCATTACACATTTTGCTTTCAGCCATACTCGTACCAGATCACGTCAGTTAACAATGATATACGTATTTGGGGATTAATAAAGCTTTAGTTTCATTTTGTATATGAGAGAAAAAGGCAGTGAAAACACCAATAGTATCCCCTAACAGTCTGATACCAAAGCCTTCTCCCGTTCGCCTCTGCCTGGGTTTTTTCCTTTAACCATTTTTTCCCCGAATGGACCGTTGTTGCAGACTCCTGTATTCCATAAACTAACATTTTATTCATTCTACGTACAGTGTTCTTAAACGTGAACTGATTTTGTCCTATTGTGCTAGAATAATGCACGGTGAATCCACCGTGGTGCACAAGAAAGGATCTAGCTTGTGCATTTCTTGTGCACCACGGTGGATTCGCTGCCCTTGTGTTCACAACATCAGGTGGGATGGGTCCAGAGGCGAGCAGGTTCTCTCGAGACTGGCAGAGATTCTTTCTAAGAAGCGTCAACATAAAGAGTTCTGTTATGGCCTGGATGAGGTGTCAACTGTCCTACTCCCTGGTGAGGTGTGCACTGTTATGCCTCAGGGGCACCAAATCATCAGCCCTCAGGCCTGTCTCTCTGGCAGGTATGGATTACGAAGCTACTGTGACCAGCAACTCCAATAGATTAAAGTTTTTGTTGACACTTTAATACAAAAAAATCTAGTAGTAATAAAGTCTTTTGTGGTTGGTGGGGCACTCCCCATCCACTCACTCGATGTAGTGCTGCTCTCTGGTGCCTGCCCTTTCCTCCCTTCCTTCCTTCTTTCCATCCTTCCTCATGTCTTTTTCGCCTTCATTCTTTCCTCTTCCTTCTGTCTACGGGTGACTATATACTGAGTGACAAGCCACATGGTTTCCTGTACACCAGGAAACCTTTAACTACGCTGGGTGGTAATCATATAACCAATTTATGGAGCCTGATGGTTTAGTGGGCAATTAAGGCGCTCCAATCGGATTGAGCCTGTGCAAGTTAATATCCAAGGGATGGTTAGGGTTTAATGCTCAGGTATTGTCACTCAGGGATGAGTGAGGCTGGTCATTCTCATCATAAATGTGAGGACCAATTTGCCTAGCTCCAGGCTCCTATGCTCCTCATGGGGCAACACAGGATTAGATGATGAATGAATGAATGAATGATGATAAAGTGTTGGCATATGGTTGGTAAGGACAGTGGCTGGTGTGTTTGGGGCCAACAGATTGTATTATGGTTAGTGATAACCTTCACATTACAACTCCAATGGTGAACTGTATTATGAGGCTGGCTGCTGAGCTGCACGGTATAATTCCCAAATGGATGGAGCTGATTTGCTGGTTGTATTATTTCTAAAAGTGGTAGTTGTAGTAGTAACAGTGGTAGATTTTTTTTTTTTAAATCAGAAGATGCACTCAGCAGGTTGGTGATGTTTGGCTGAATGCAACACATCCAAAGAACATCACTGTATTTCAAATAATTACCAGTAATTCTCAGAAATACCATGTTATTTGGACATGTTGCACTCAGTCATCACCAACCTATCAAGTGCATCTTTGCCTCGATAAAAAAAGAAAAAAACTAAGTATAGTAGTAGTTGTAGCGGCGGTTGTAGTAGTTGTAGTAGCAGTTGTAGTAGTAGCAGTAGCAACAGCAGCAGCAGCCGTAGCATCATCATCATCATTAGTAGTAGTAGTCCATCCAGTACCGTAATATATAAACCACCCTACATAAACACCCCCCAAGAAATCCATACCCAATTTAGGTGAAAGAAACACATCTTTAAGTTGTGTATATTTATTTCAGCATTTATAACAATTTCTTCTAAACTATTTGGGCTAACAATAGATTATTTGACCCAGTGAAAATACCTTATATTTCAGTATTACCATGGAAATTACTCTTGCCCAGTCCCCTCGGGTGAAAAGAAAGATAGAAATAACTCGTCTTTATACGTTTAAATCCAATAACTTCCCTTCCTCTTGTCCAGTTCCCTTAGATGAAAACAAAGGGTATTTAAGCCATTTATTTGTATTCAATCATATATAATTTGAAAGGAGCATGTGGAGTTACGTGGAGAGACAGACTGACAAATAAGAATGTGAAGGAGCGTTGTGGTGAGGATGTGGATGTGACAGGAAGCGTTAGGAGAAACACACTGAGATGGTTTGGCCATGTGGAGAGGATGGAGAGTGTAAGACTAACGAGGAGAGTGTACGTGAGTGAGGAGCATGTGGAGTTACGTGGAGAGACAGACTGACAAATGAGGAAGTGAAGGAGCGTTGTGGTGTGAATGTGGATGTGATAGGAAGCGTTAGGAGAAACACACTGAGGTAGTTTGGCCAGGTGGAGAGGATGGAGAGTGAGAGACTGACGAGGAGAGTGTATGTGAGTGAGGTGGAGGGGGGGAGAGGGAGGGGGAGACCGAGGAAGAGATGGAGGGATGGAGGAGAGAGGTATATGAGAGGGGGGGTGTAAGTTGGGGGAGGGTAGCGACATGGCAGGGGACAGGGCAACATGGAGACGATTTGTTTGTGGTCACTCCTTACCCGATGAAGGCGTCCATAGATAGATATATAGAAAGGATTAATATTAAAGATAAATATTAATAATCATAATAAAAACAAGCATTTTATTTCGAACTAGAGTTCAATTTTATTCGCCCCTGTGTGGAGTACAACTCTCATGTGCGGGGAGGCTCCCCACATACAGCTCTACTCAGTAGGGTAGAGTCAAAGGCTTTCGTCTCATAAACTCTCCACCTCTTACTGGCTCCCTTCAACCTCTGTCTCTTCGCCGCACTGTTGCATCTTTATCTCTCTTCTATCGCTACTTCAATGGTCACTGCTCCTCTGACCTGTCTGCTTGCATCCCTCCACCTCTACGACGGGTGCGTAGCACCCGTCTAGCAACAAACTCTCATCCCTTTTCTGTCCAGCTCTCTAATCCAAGAGTTAACCGTTACTTCCAGTCCTTCATTTATGCAACAGGTCAACTCTGGAACTGTCTCCCTCTGTCTGCTCCCTATGATCTCCGGTGTTTCAGACGCAGTGTGTCCAAGCATCTCGAAATAAACGGATCGTGAATTTGGCTCTCTTTTGTATTGTTTTTGTTTTTTTCTTGGAAGGAACGGTTTGCGGGCTCCTGGCCTTTGATTCCTTCTTTCATGAATTAGAAAAAAAAACAAGGAGCTTCGAATCCCGTCAGTCACCCTCTAACCGTGAGAGGGGGAGGACGCTCGAGCTGTGTGTCTATTCTCAGTGTTGATAGTGTTTAGACAGCTTGCCCATCTTGCCGAGATGAACAAAGGTAAGGCAGGATATTGTTCATCAGTTCTTTGATACTGCCTGTTCTTTCAGTTGAGCCAAATCATCTTTATTAGTGTGTGTGTGTGTGTGTGTGTGTGTGTGTGTGTGTGTGTGTGTGTGCGGGGCCTGTGTGTTACCATGGCAACCTCCCCACACCACCACAGTTACATACACACATTTCCCTACCACCACCTTTCGTTAGAGAGTATTGTGTGTGTGTGTGTGTGTGTGTGTGTGTGTGTGTGTGTGTGTGTGTGTGTTTATCTGTGTGTGTGTGTGTGTGTGTGTGTGTGTGTGTGTGTGTGTGTGTGTGTGTGTGTGTGTGTTTATCTGTGTGTGTGTGTGTGTGTTTATCTGTGTGTGTGTGTGTGTGTGTGTGTGTGTGTGTTAGCTCACTATTCGTCAAAGGACCTTGGTTATACATAAGAAGACATGCTATTAAAGCTGCGGCACAAATATATTATGCTATGAAGTCAACTTCACTCAAAAGAACGCCACGCTTCTTCTGCTGACTTTTCCTTATAATCTTGCTAACAGACAGGCAGGCAGACAAAGGCAGACAGGCAGGCAGTCAGGGAAGCAGAAAAGGTAGACAGGTAGGCGGTCAGGCAGGCAGACAGACTGATAGATAGATATATAAACCTGGCCAAACACATAGCTTCATCGGGCTTTCTCGGTTGACTGTAATAACATCCACTAGTAGCAGAAGCAACGATTTTTTTTTTTTTCTGGCCGCTATTCTGATTACATATTTTATCAGCCATACTCGTAGCAGATCACGTTTGTGCGTATCTGAGGATTAATAAAGCTTTAGTTTCACTCTGCATATGAGAAAAAAAGGCAGAGAAAATATCAACAGTACCCCCAACAGTCCAATACCACAGCCTTCTCCCAGTCGCCTCTGTCTACTTAGACTTTTATCACAAACACTATAGACACACCTTCACGTGGTGGCACTGATGAGAGAGAGAGAGAGAGAGAGAGAGAGAGAGAGAGAGAGAGGGACTGACAGACAGACAGACAGACTGAGAGACAGGAAGACAGACAGAATGAAACAGAGACAGACAGACAGACAAGCAGACAGACAGAAAGAGACAGACAGACAGAAAGACAAACAGACAGAAAGAGACAGAGAGACAGGCAGACAGACAGATAGACAGAAACAGACAGACAGACAGACAGACAGATGGACAGAAAGAACAGAGAGACAGACAGACAGACAAACAGAGTGGCTGGGGACGAGAGGCCAGAAGAGACGGGCTGGGGACGCGCCTGACGTATCATATTCTCTCGTCTGGCGCGTCCCCAGCCAAGGCCTTCTAAAATTAGAAGGCCTCGTCGGTGGGGGGGACGGTAGTGTTGGGTCAGCTATGGTCGTGAGAGGTCACGCTGTGTGTTCAATAACAATAAGGACGGAAAAACATTGTATTATATATTGATATTTACATTATTTGTATGTTTTATTAAGGTAATAATGCCTTACATGTGTTGTGTTCCCAGATGTAAGGGAAATTATAAAAATGGAACAAAAGTAAGATAAAGAACTTGCCTCCACGTGGTAGCCTACGTGCCATTAAGCGCGACCAGTTCACTCCAAATCGCAACAGCAGGGTAAGTACAACATTATTTTCTGTTCATTATTATCAGAAAAGTGTAGAGAGTACAGTGAGAAGCTTTAAGTCATCGTAATTGTACTGAATATATGAAAAATGAGGCCTTAGCCATGCTAGGGTGTAGGACCAAAGCCATTACACACACGTGGCTGGAGCTGGATAAGAGAGGAATATATAACCCTTCATTTTTCCTACATATCTCCACAGCTTTCCTCTATAAAGAAACTGAATCGAATTCAAACGAAATCTGCATTACCTTGTTCACCCCGTATATAAGAGGCCCAATATAATACCTCCAGTATACCATCAATATAACACCCCAATACACAGTAACATTCTAAGTGTAACACCCCAATATATTACCAATATACCACCAATGTAACACACCAATATAACACCCCAATGTAATACCAGCAATATAGCACCCCAATATACCACCAATATAACAGCCCCAATATACCACCAATATAATATCGCAGTATACCACCAATATAACATTACAATATACCACCAATATAACAGCCCCAATATACCACCAATATAACAGCCCCAATAAACCACCAATATAACAGCCCCAATATACCACCAATATAACAGCCCCAATATACCACCAATATAACAGCCCCAATATACCACCAGTATAACACCCCAATATACCACCAATATAACAGCCCCAATATGCCACCAATATAACATCGCAATATACCACCAATATAACAGCCCCAATATACCACCAATATAACATCGCAATATACCACCAATATAACAGCCCCAATATACCACCAATATAATATCGCAGTATACCACCAATATAACAGCCCCAATATACCACCAATATAGCAGCCTCAATATACCACCAATATAATATCGCAATATACCACCAATATAACAGCCCCAATATACCACCAATATAATATCGCAGTATACCACCAATATAACATCGCAATATACCACCAATATAACAGCCCCAATATACCACCAATATAACAGCCCCAATACGTATATGATTTATATATATATATATATATATATATATATATATATATATATATATATATATATATGATTTATATATATATATAATAAATTATGCCAGATTTCAGATGTCACTACATACGTTTCTTTTGTAGTAACTCTTCTTTTACCATTGTAAATTTTTCACGTGAATAAACGAGTACAGTCATGGACAGAGAAACCTGGACAGGTGAGGCGAGGTAAATGTCATATTTTCTCTTTTCCCCCGGCTTGTCCGTCACTCTTCGTTCACGACTCCTTTCCCCCATCCCCCCCACCCCCCATCCCGTTTACCCTCTCTTCATAGCACCTGCCAGGCTACACTCCCCATACCCTCTTCCCTGCCCCCATACACACCAGTTCGCTAATCCGCCGACCTTGAACCGTGTGTGTGTGTGTGTGTGTGTGTGTGTGTGTGTGTGTGTGTGTGTGTGTGTGTGTGTGTGTGTGTGTGTGTGTGTGTGTGTGTGTGTGTGTGTGTGTGTGCATCCTTGACACAAGCAACTCCCTACATTTTTTTATCACAACCCATCCCTCCCTCTTCCCTACGGCTACTCTGCTATCACACACACAGTTAGTTAGTAGTTTATTGACAAAATAAATTTACATACAATATCATATAAAAACAAAAGATTACATTCCTTCATTTTGTCCAAAAGAAATTATCATTTCCTGATAAACTGTAGAGGTAACTTATTTAAATATCTCAAAAACATCAAAAATAAAGCTACACAATTCTCTAACATAAACATCTTCATTTAACAAATCATTAATATTTGCAAACTGTAACATGGAATACCTGCCACGAAGGTGTTCACTTAGCGGGCACTCCACCAACACGTGTCGTTCAGTCTGTACCTGAGTACCATCACATACACACACTCTATCTTGGCGAGGCGTACGACTCCATCTCCCTGTCTCTATTCTCAGACTATGTGACATCAACCTTAATCTTGAAAATGATTCGCGTTGGTAGTCAGGTATGTACACATTGCTCTTATATACGTTATGTACACTCAACAATGGATTAAGGTCTGTCTTATAAGTCATAATCTTTGTTGCTGTGTTTGGTGTATCTATAATAGTCTGTTTGATCTTCTCCAAGGGTTCACTATCAGCTTCTAAGTATATCTCATTATACAGAAATCTATATCCTGGTGTGTTCTCTCGTCTACAGAGATCATATATTGTGTTGAATGGATGGTCAATATCTGTATTTTCTAACTTAGATCTTATGAAACTTTTTCTTCTTTTTCTCACTAGTTCTACAACAGGTAGGATACCACTTTCAAGCATACATAAATTAATACTAGTGTTTTTTCTTACTCCCAACAAACACTTCACTTCAGCTCGTCTTCATTCTTCGTATACGCAGCTGCTCTCTCTCTCTCTCTCTCTCTCTCCCTCTTTCTTTTTCAAGATTCTGTAGGAGTGAATAGTAATGTCAGTGCAAAGTATGCCTTTATTATTGTGATATAAGTATTGCAAAATAAAACTTAGAATATATTTAAAGAAAACAACTGCAGTAGGCTGGTTGGCCCATGAGAGGCGACTCCTCCTGATTTTGGATCTGCATACGAGAGATAGACAGAGAGAGAGAGAAGTGAGGAGTGACCACTTGTCCCTCTCTCTCTCTCTCTCTCTCTCTCTCTCTCTCTCTCTCTCTCTCTCTCTCTCTCTCTCTCTCTCTCAATAATCTGTAGCAGTGAATAATAATGTCAGTGCAAAGTATGCCTTTACTGTGATATAAGCATTACAAATTAAAACACTGGAACATATTTAGAGGAAACAACTGCAGGAAATCCTCTCGAGACGTCAGCATATGGAACTGTCATTATTTCCCTGCGGGCCAATTAACGTCCACCTTCATATTTGCCTACTCCCTTCTGCCACCATTTTCGCCAATTCTCCTCATCATTACTTTCCAGTTCAGAGCATGCCATTTGTTATGATAATAATTACACAAACACACACACACAAACACACACACACACACACACACACATATATATATATATATATATATATATATATATATATATATATATATATATATAAGACAGAGACAGAGAGATGGTAGATGGGGGAGGGAGGACGGGGAGAAGAAAGGACGGAAGCAAGGGTTTAGATTGAGAGAGAGAGAGAGAGAGAGAGAGAGAGAGAGAGAGAGAGAGAGAGAGATGCCGACAGTTTCGCCAGACTCCACTATATTTCTCCTCATCTTTACTTTCCGATTCAGATCATGCCAATAGTCATGAAAGTCATGATAATAATTGCACACACACACACACACACAGATATATATATATATATATATATATAGCAGGGGTTGAGAGAGAGAGAGAGAGAGAGAGAGAGAGAGAGAGAGAGAGAGAGAGAGAGAGAGAGAGAGAGAGAGAGGTGAGAAGTGTCCACGTGTCCCCTGGGAATGGCCAGCCTTCCCGGGTCATATGGGTAGGACGGAGAGAAGACCTTGGTGGGGTGGGGGAGGAGGGAATGGAGGGTAAGGGGGAGGAAATGACACAAAGGAAAGGAGGGGGCGATGGTGATGGGAGAGGAATGGAACAAAGATAATGGGAGGGAGGCAGGGAGAAGAGATGGAGGAAGAAAGAGGTGAAGGGATGCAAGAAAGGGAAAGAGGAAGTTGACGGGAGAGAAAGGGCGAGGGAAGAAAGAGATGCGAAAGAGGAATGGAATGGGGAGAGGATGGCAGAGGAAGAGGGATGAGGAACGGGTATGAGGAGGAGGAGAGGGAAGAGAAAGAATAAAGTTATACGAGAATAGAGGGAAGAGAGGAAAAGGGAAAGGGGAAGGGGTGAGGGGAGGGGGAGGGGACGAGCGGGAGATTATGAGGGAAAGAGGTAAAAAGACAATAGAGGAAAATAGGATCGGATACTAAAGGGGAATTACAACTAAAAGGAGGGGGAAAGGGGAGGGGAGATGCTGGGAAGTGGAGGAAGCGGGTCAGATAGAAACAGAAAGAGCTGGAGAGGAGAGGGGAAAGCGATGAAGACGTTAAAGAAGGAGAGGAGGAAGAAAGGACACAGAGAAGGAAGGGGAGGAGAGAGAGAAAATCGGATCCAGACTAGAGGAATAGGGAAGAGGAAACAGAAAATAAAGTATAAAAGATGGGGAAAGAAAGAGATATGTAATTAAATATCAACCACTATTACACAGACAAATATGTTACAGGTCATCTGGCATACTGTGCAAAGTGAAATTGAAAAAAGTAACTGAGAGGTGTGTACCATCTCTCTCTCTCTCTCTCTCTCTCTCTCTCTCTCTCTTTTTTTCTCTTTTCTCTCTCTCTCTCTCTCTCTCTAATCCATCAGCCTGTGTGTGTGTGTGTGTGGGGGGGGGGAGAGAGAGAGAGAGAGAGAGAGAGAGAGAGAGAGAGAAAGTAATAGAGACAGAGAGCGATAATGTGAGTTAATCCGAGTGTGTAATCAAGGCGGCGGGTAATGATGGGGTCAATGAATATCTATGTGTGGGGCTTAGGCAGGAACCTGATCACAGGCCATTACTCTTCCGTCTAAGTTAGTTGGATCTTACCACGATAATTTTACATTTTCCCTCGCATTTGCTGAAGTCTTCCCTTCCTCTCCCGCCACTATCAGTCCTGTATCACACTGTCTTTTTTTGCCTCTATTTGTCACTCCTATATCTCATTTCCCTGTTCATTTCTCTTTACGATTCCTTTCTCACCTTACACCTCTCTCTCTCCATCATTTCCAGGCACTTGCGTACCTTCCACATTTCATTCTCCTATTATTCATTTCCCCGTACACTTGCTCCCTCAGTCCAAACAATTCATCTCACTTCCCCTCTCCTCTCATCTCTCATTTTTCATTCCCGTTTCTACATTTATCCACAAGACAACTCCTTGCATCCAATGACGTCTTTTTCTCTTTTCTTTCTTTCTGTTTCTTGCTGTTTCCAGACGTTACTTTCCCTCTTCCTCCCTCTCTTCCTTCACCCCCTCTCTCCCCCACCCCTCACCCCCACTTCACGTCATGCAGCATCACGACTACATCTTACCAACACAATTTTACCACCGGGACCAAGTGACATTTATGCACAATCTCAAGTTACGTTGTGGTTCTTTTGTTTATGTGTAAATCATTTTTGTTTAATTATTCTTGGATAAGAGAGAGAGAGAGAGAGAGAGAGAGAGTCTTACCCACCCTTCTTTCCTTCCTTCCTCTTCTTCTTTTCATCTTTCCTTCCTTCCTCAACCATCCACACACCCCCAACGCCACAAACACCCTCACCTACTTCCTGCCATGTCCCTTTAGCCACCCCTGCCTTGTAATTACCACCTGTATTAAGACACATCAACGTTTAACCAAGCACCAAGTTGACGTCGCGTGTTGAGGTATCGTATATATTCGTTAATCCCCGCCTTCTTTCCTGCAGAGTGGGGGCGAGGTTATGATGGATTAATTACACTACATGCTTCAGCGGTGAGCCGGAGGGGGCGGGGAAGGAGTGTGAGAGGGGGAGTGAGAAGGAGAGTGAGAGGGGAAAGAAAGAGTAAGGAGAGTGAGAGGGGAGTGAAAGGAGAGAAGGGGAGAGGGGGGTGTTAAATGAGTTGAAGAAGGGGGAGTTAAGGGCAACGAGGGTAAGGGGAATGAGGAGAGGGGTGGAGGGTAGGGGGAGAGGGTTGGGGATAGGGAAGAAAGGACTCGGACAGAGGGAAGAGTTGGGGTAGGGGATACAGGTACAAAGGAGTACTAAGGAAAGCAAACGCAGTAGACCTGTCGGCCCTTTTGTGGCTGTTTGGTATAGGGAAGGTTATTAACAAAAACTATTCTATAAGTTAAAGACAAGGATAGAAAAGTAGGAAGGCAGTGGTTAAGGGGTGAGAGGAAGAGGGGTGGGGGTTAATGGAAGAGAGAGGGAGGCTTTGGGGTTAAGGAAAGAGAGAGAGAGAGAGAGAGAGAGAGAGAGAGAGAAGTGGGTGTTCAGGGGAAAGAAGAGGGTACTTGGGGGGGTAGAGATAGGGAAGAGAGGGGTGTGGGGCATGAGGTGAACGAGGAGAGGCTACTCTCTCTCTCTCTCTCTCTCTCAAGGTGGACATGGAAAGAGCTGTGGCGTATTAACAGGGAGGCGTTGGCTTGTGTTTTTCCTCAAGTGGTTTTCTGCTTTCTCGTACAAGCAGACGAAATCAGGGCGTTGAGTACAGCTGTGTGTGTGTGTGTGTGTATAGAGATGGGGGACAGACCGGTGGGAGTTAAATGGAGAATTTGAATTTGAATTTGATACATTTATTGAGATACACAATACTGTACATATAAAAACAGTAGTTGTACAATATCTCAAAAGGAAGATGATACTTAGGTAGTCATCTTCCCAAGCCTATTAATGTATTATATTAGATTACAATATACTGTACGTGTGATTGGTCAATAATTTTAAAGTGGACTAATTAGTAATCTTATATACAGTAATACATGTATTAAACTGTACAGTGAGTATAAAGAGTGCTGTTGTATGTAGTTACATGGAATTTGTTTGAGCATACTGATATATACCATATGTATATACATATTCACGTACACAAGATCGGTGAATGGAATAGGAAACAGAGGTCACAAACAGTAATACATTTGTACACACATAAAACTTATACATAGTGATCTACATATACATCCAGGAAAAACGCATTGTAAATACAAGTGTGAGGCTACAGAGTGTGGGTGCGGGAGAGGGAGGCTGCGGCGACCGGAGTCCCCAGATTATGGGGGAAGGGTTGGGATTAGCAGGTCACCACCAAACCTTACCCCCTCCCCTGGGTCCCCAACCACCAACCGCCACCACACCGCTCCCACGCTGTGCCCTTGGTGTATAGCATACTGTACATATTAGTTTAAAATGTTGTACATTGTTGAATTTATGTTATTTCAATAAAATCAATAACTCATTCGATTCAGGTCAAGGTGAAAATAAATGGGTATATTGTTGGGGTGTGTACAGATAAATACAAACGCAAGCGCACGAGCGCGCACGCACACAAATTATTGAGAGAGAGAGAGAGAGAGAGAGAGAGAGAGAGAGAGAGAGAGAGAGAGAGAGAGAGAGAGAATGAAAATAACATTAAAAGAAAAAAAAAATCCACTCCACATTTTCATACGTTAAAATGGCCATTACCCCTAATCCACAAACGCAACCTCCACTTCACCCAAATCTACTCCACCCTCATAAAATACAGCAATATCAAAAATTCCCCTCCACTCTGACTCACCCCAAAAAAGAAAAAAAAAAGTGAGGGTAAAGCGAGGAATATCATCACCGAAGATCAAAGTTGAATTCTGAGAGTTTTTCCAATTTAGGTGAAAGGGTCTGGAAACGTCATGAGGGTTTAGAATTTCCCGGAATTTTTAAAACGATTTTTTTTTTTTTAGGTATTTATACGAGCTTATATGTGAAGGTACTATATTGGCCTGCTGAGGGAGATGAATGACTCTAGGGGAACGGAGTGGGAGGGGAAAAGTAGATGGAAAGGGTGTTAGGGGAAGAGAAGGGGAAGGCAGTGGAAGGGGAAGGGATTGGGAGAATCAGAGAAGGGGAAGAGAGTGGGATGGGAAGAGAAGGGGAAGGGAGTAGGAGGAGAGAATGCCGTGAGGGAGAGACGAAAGAATGGAGAGGGGATGGGAAGGGGTGACAGTTTGAGGAAAGGAGAGTGGGAGGAAGAGGGAATGAATGTCTCACACACACACACACACACACACACACACACACACACACACACACACACACACACACACACACACACAAATCGTCCACATTAATACTTCGCCAATATGGTGGAGGATTATTTCTGGTTATCACTCTCCCTATGAGTAGAAGGCCCGGTGATGCAGTGATCGTCATATGGACCGATACAATATACCCAGCCCCTTAGGTGGCATAAATAATCCAAAGCAGAATAAAAACGAGTGCAGACAGCAAGATTATACAATTACCCATTAAGACACAACATTAAGTCACTCCAAAATCACTTCCTCATTTCCAAATCCACCAACAAATGTCACCACCAAACCTACATTAATCATATCCTTTATTACTACACCACTTAATGAGGCAGTCAGTAAATAATATGGCCTTAATATTGGTGATCAAGGGAGGCTGCCACTCGAACACAAACAGGATATTGATGAAGGACAAGAGTTAAATTTAATGGTGAAGTGTGCAGTGACTAAGAGCTGTGAGTCGAGTGGGATGTTGATCTTCACTACGGTGATGTGTGTTACCAACAGACGATTTTTTACAGTTAACTGGAGGGGGTTTATATATATTGTACTCCACTACCACCCCCCCTCCCTCACTACTATAGATGGGCCTCGAAACCTGAAGATAATTTTTTAATAGCAAATATAGGTATGAACATAAGAACATAAGAAGAGAGGATAACTGCAGTAGGCCGGTTGGCCCATGCTAGGCAGCTCCTAGAAGAGTAACTGAACTACTAGAATGAGATAAGGATAGCAAAGAAGAAGGCTCTCCCCCGCCCTCCAAACCCTCCAGCCGAAGCCGGCAGGAAAAAGTCAGAAAGAACACCACGCCGTATAGAAAAACTGGCGTGGACATTTTACAGAAAAGTGTGAAAGGAGAATAGAGACTATCATAGTGTAACCTGAAAAGAAAATTTATTTTTGAATTAGTATTGGTTATGATATTTTCCTTATTCTATATCCACCCCTTATTTGTCATATGCTTATCTAGCCTATGCTTGAAACTCTCAATGGAAGAGGCAGCAACTACTTTACTAGGTAGCTTATTCCATTCGTCTACTACTCTATTACCAAACCAATTTCTACCGATTTCCTTTCTGAAACGGAATTTTTCTAGTTTGAAACCATTATTTCTAGTTCTATCCTGTATGCTCACTTTAAGTACCTTGCTAATATCTCCCTTATTTATACCATTCATCCACTTAAAAACCTCAATTAAGTCTCCCCTTACTCTACGCCTCTCTAGCGAATGCAGACTTAGTCTTTTCAGTCTGTCTTCATATGACAGGTTCCGGACGTCATGTATCATTTTAGTCATTCTTCTCTGTACATTTTCTAACGAATTAATATCCATTCTATAGTAAGGACACCAAAATTGTACTGCGTAGTCTAAATGTGGCCTTACTAATGCTAGATAAAGTTTCAGTATTACTTTAGATGATCTATTGCTCACGCTTCTCGAAATAAATCCTAGGACCCTATTTGCTTTATTTCTCGCATTAATGCACTGTTGCCTAGGTTTAAGGTCGTTACTAATCATAACTCCTAGATCTCTCTCGCATTCCGATTTGCTAATTTCTTTGTTATCTAAGCTGTATTTAGTATCTCCAATGGTCTTGCCTACGTTAAGTACTTTACATTTTTCAACGTTAAATTCCATTTGCCAAGTTTTAGACCATTTGGACAATGTATCGAGGTCTTTTTGTAAGTAATGGCAATCGTCAGTCGAGTTAATGATACGCCCTATTTTTGTATCGTCGGCAAATTTGCTGATTCTGCTATTGACTCCTAAGTCTAGATCATTTATATATATGATAAATAATAAGGGACCGAGTACTGAACCCTGTGGTACACCGCTAGTTACTAATCCCCAGTCCGACTTAGTTCCATTTATTAATACTCTCTGCTTTCGTCCTTTCAGCCAGGATTCTATCCATTTTAAGATATCGCCGTCTATACCGTGTGCTCGAACCTTTCTAACTAACCTTTCGTGTGGGACTCTATCAAAAGCTTTACTAAAGTCCAGATAAATAACATCGTAAGCTTTATCGCTATCTACTGCCTCATAGACCTCCGAGTAGAATGACAACAAATTTGTGAGGCAGGATCGTCCTTGCCTGAATCCGTGCTGACTTTCGTTTATAAGATTAAATCTTTCGAAGTGTTCTCTAATCTTATTTGCCAAAATTGACTCTAACATTTTTCCTACTATTGACGTTAGACTTATCGGACGATAATTCGACGCTGCTGATTTATCACCCTTTTTAAAGATGGGCACTACGTTTGCGGTTTTCCACGCCTCTGGAACTTCTCCTGAACTTAAAGAGTCATTAAATAACGTTAAAAGTGGCTGACATAATTCTTCTTTGGTTTCTTTTATAATTTTTGCAAATATATCGTCCGGACCTGGCGATTTTTGAGGTTTTAACTTGTTAATTTCTTTCAATACGTCCTCCTTACTAATGGTTATTTTACTAAGAATATTTTCCGTATTCTCATGGTAAATATTTGCTGCTTGAGGACCAGGCTTAGATTTTCCTTGGTGAATACTGATATGAAATAATTATTTAGGATGGAGCACATTTCTTTATCTTCACTGGTAATGTCACCTGATTCTGTTCTGAGTGGTCCTATCCTATCTTTATTTTTCGTTCGGTACATTTGATAAAAACCCTTGGGGTTTACTTTTGATTCACTTGCAACCTTAATTTCATACCTTCTCTTTGCTTTTCTTATCTCCCTCTTTACTTCTCTATTTAAAATTGTGTACCGGTTACGTAAGTGTTCCTCTCCACGTTTTATTTTTCTATATATTCCTTTCCTTTGGCCTATGAGAGATTTTAATCTGTTGTTTAACCATCTTGGTTCTGAATTGTTAGTTCTAAACGGTTTTGAAGGAATATATCTATCTTGGCCTCCGTATATTATATTTATTAACTCGTTATACTTCTCACTGGTCGAACGTCTGTTTGGTACTGGAGCTGAGTTAATTTCCGTCACCTGGACGAAGCTATGCCCCCCCCCCTCTCTCTCATAGATCTGGCACGGGCTTAATATCAGCGTCATAAACTGCAGGAAGTGAGAGGAATTAATCCACTCCGCCGCTTCCAGCATCTGGCATTTATCGTGGCCATCCAAGGCCACCGAGAGAGAAGGCCTGATAGATGTTCTGCTACGTCAGCACTACGTCACGACCATAGGTCCTTCCAAGTTCCAATGCCGTATTGGCAACTCGACCACGAGTCTAATTGGCAACTGGTCAGTGTGATTTATTGGAGCGTGATGGCAGCACACCACACCTGTGTATCTTTATTCATTAGAATTATTCATGGTTTCTTTGACTCCCAGGCTTGTTAACTGCTATCTGCAATAATGCCAAGCAAGTGTTGTGTGCCATTCTGCAAAGGAAACTATGAAACTGGCCCCTCGATGTGTATTTTCTCGTTTCCTAAAGACAAGGAACTTATGGACGAGTGGACAAGGGCAATAAAACGGGATAATTTGTCACCTAATCAGTACAGCAGGGTAAGTAAATGTATTATTTTTATAGTCCCATGATTACATTCTAAGATTATTAACCTTTAGATAATATGTTGACTGCCAGATATTGACGAAAGGGTTAAAAACTTGGTGACCCGAAGTGAACATGCGGTGGGTTAGTGAGGTGACCTTGGTAGCCTTAATGGCGGAGGTCGCGGGGTCACAGTAGCCTATAGCGCATTTTAGACGACTCAAAGAAATTAGATAATATATGCACCGATATACAAGTAGTTGAGGAATGTTCCAGGTGTTCTTTGTTATAACATGGACATTGATACATATCACAATCGTATTATTTTCAGTTTACTGCATTAGTAAACAAGGAACTAAAATAGCCTAATTTTCCATTTTCTTTACGCACTCTCCGTTTGATACAAAGCTTCATTTTTCAATTATTTATCTGAGTAATGTAGTATTTGTTATAGCATGCAGGATGTTGTCTCTGCTATTTGTAATACCAGCATAATGCATTATAACGAACGTTAGCCACAGTAATTATGTGAACTAAAAAAAAACGATAGTTCCCCCATTTTAATTTCCCATTTTCTCTAAAGCGCGTTCTCCTAAAAACGATATATATATATTTTTTATTTGATGAACGTGTCAGATGTTTCTTGTTATAGCATACCTATAATAGTCGTATGACCAGACTGATGTAGTATTAAAGTTAGCAACAGAATTTTTTAGAACTATAAATTGTTCAATATTCCCTAATGTTGGGGATGTTATATAATTACACTCATTATTATTTTTTACTCAAACGTATACACGCATGAAAAAATAAATATATAAATTACAGCAGCCACCTTTGTACAGGTGTGTGAACTACACTTTCGGCCAGAGCAGATAGGGAAACATCATACTTTGATGAGAAAACAGGGAGGAGACTTAGAGCAAAATTAGGCAGGCCAAGACTTAGGAAGGGGGCAGTTCCTTCAAAGTTGCCTAATTGTCCCTCCTATCTTTCAACAACTACTTCCTTGAGAGAATCTCCAGATACAAGGAGATGCAGAAAGGAAGAAGGTGCAATTCAGACTGCAATTGCAGAAAGTGTTGCAGATGTTTCGCTGTATAAGCAACAAAGAAAGTTTGCAACGATGGATGAACTGCAAGCGAAGCTCGATTTTCTGGATACATTCTGGAGTGTAGTCAATAATCGGGAATCAGTCTTGATATGCCATATTGCACGCATACCTTATCATAACATTGTCTCTGGAAATTGATAAACATTGTGCAGTGAGGGTATTTGTAGGTGAAATTGAGATGCAGAATTTAGGTGACTATCGTATTCCGTCACATATCAGTGACACTAATTCTCTCGAAGAGCTGTTGGCAAACCTAAAAAAATGTAACAGTGAGGAACCTGCTTCTAGTCCTGGAAGAATGATTTTTATATTGCAACTGGTCATTTCAATGTTATCACTTTTACGAGATGAGACATCTAAGCACATAAATACCGTGAAAGTAATATGTGAACAGCTACACTTAATGACATTAAAAAAACTGGAATATTCACCAGAGTTCATGGTATTTTCATCCTTACTATATAACTGCTCCCCACAAGGTTACAGATTGTTGAGGAACACTGGTTACTTACTCTTGCCAAGCTACACTACTGCTAGGAAACTCACCCTATCACAACATTTGAGCCCGGCAGCTGAACAGCAGAATAGTAACTTTTTGGTGTATATTAAGAATAAATTTAAATTTCTATCACAAAGTGACGTAACTGTAACACTAATGATTGATGAGATTCATATTAAGCAATATTTTGATTATAAAGGTGGCAATGTTGTTGGGTCAGCTTTCAACAGTACTGAGGCAGCTAGCAGTGCATTTGTGTTTATGATAAGTAGCTTGTGCTCAAAATTTAAGGATGTTGTTCACATACTGCCTGCTAAAACTATGCAAGCAGAAGACCTGTTCAATTTCATAAAGCGGATCATCATTGGCTTAGAGGAGATAGGCTTCAGAGTCATATGTGCAGTGACAGACAACAGCTCCATCAATAGGAAGGCCATGTCATATTTTCACTCGCCACCACGATGTTCCGCTGTTTATCGCCATCCAGCACAGACTTCCAGGCCATTGTTTTTTATGTTTGATTCAGTACATATATTCAAATGCATTAGAAATAACTGGATCAATCAGAAAAATCATGACAAGTACATGCAATTTCCACACTTTTCCATTGATGAGATATGTGATAGAGTAACCAGAATTTGTAAAGCTCCTTTTACTACTCTAAAACAACTTCACTCTCTAGAAGCAGATTCCCTCCTCAAGCATGCCTATAAGCTTACGCTAAAGTCTTTATCACCCTCAAATCTCGAAAAACAAAATGTCAGCTTAGTGTTGCAGATTTTCAACGAATATATTGTACAAGCATTAATGACTCTAGGGAAAACACATAATTTACCATGCTTTGAAGATGTTGCTAATTACATACAGATAATCTATACTTGGTGGACAGTAATGAACGTAAAATCTCCATATAAAGGTTGTCGTCTTAAAAACAAATATGCTGCTCCAATGACAAGTGATGACAATGATGAAAGATATTTGTTCCTGCACAATTTCCTAAGCTGGTTAAATCTTTGGGATGGCATGACAGAAGTGACTGGAAAACTGACGAATGAAACATTTACTGCTCTGAGACATACGACCACAGCCATATTACAAATAACCGATTATTGCATAGGTGAACTAAACATGAAATATATACTACCAGGAAAATTTCAAACTGATCATTTGGAGGCAAGATTTGGAAAATATCGGCAGCTTGCAGGAGGCAATTATAACATATCCATTAGACAAGTGTTTGAGTGTGAAAAAAAACTGAGGATGATATCTGTACTGAAGTTACCTCTTTATAACCAAAGTGTTTACTTTAAAGTATTTGAAGAAGCAAACTGGGAGAAAATGGAAAATAATGATATGGTAAACATGCATAGGTTCGATGTTGATGTGACTCCAGAGGATATAGAAAACTCCATGGATCTCCTTCAAGTATTAACATACCTTGCAGGATTCTGTTGCTTTGCTGTGTACAAAAAGTGAAATGTGAATTATGTAAAGACTTACTTACCACTGATGACGAAATGGAATGCCTACCAGACAACCATAATTTCATACAGGGCATAAGTAGAGGGGCTCTATTGTATCCAGATGATGCTGTTGTAAATATTATCATGTATAATTATATAATCATTAACAAACTTACACAACATCCAGAGTTCACAAAATCCGTAAATCAAAGAAATATAGGCACAGAGATAACACTTAATGTATTGATGGATGAAGATGCCTTCCTTCCTATGAACAACTGTAATGAAGGTCATAACATAGAAAAAATTCAAAGAATGCTACTGTGGGCTTCCACAAATGCGTGGCTAAATAATTTCTGTGCAAAATTAAATGATCTCATAAATCAAAATAAAAAGACAGGGAGAAAAAGGAAGCTACAGACACTGACGTAAGGTAAAGTTAGGTTAGGGTAGGTAACAAAAACCAGACAGCCTGTAAATATTATCCCAGGTGGCTCAATTACCATCATACTCCTGTTAACTTATAGTCAGAATTTCATCATTGCTCATAAACATTGATGTACTGCATTTTATCGCCCGGGACAACACTGTAGTGTGGTGATGGAAGAGAGTGTGAGTGTAATGTTTTAAGTGCAATATAATGAGAAAGTGGACGTCGGTGGAGTGATGCGGTTGATAGTAATGTGAATGGTAACATGTAATGGTTTTGTTTCTGTGAGAAGTGAAGTGGGCAGTTTAATAATACATGTAAACCAATTGTTGATGGTGATGATATGTGTAAATAAAGGACTCATTTAACTGCTGAATTATGATATTCCTACTTAAGCAAGAGATTTTATTTAATGATGTATGTCTAGTTTAAATTCATAGCCTAATGTCTACACAAGTTGTATGTGGCGAGCAAATACTTTTAGGAAGTACAGAGACAATACAAGTAAAGGTTCAGCGGGCTGAGAGCGCGGTGTGGAGAGGAGAGTCGGACCAAGGCCTAAAATTAGAAGGCCTCGTGGTGGGGGGGACGGTAAGCCGTGACGTACTTATAGGTAGGTCTAGGTAGTGTTGGGTCAGCTTTGGTCGGGAGAGGTCACGCTGTGTTCAATAACAATAAGGACGGAAAAACATTGTATTATATATTGATATTTACATTATTTGTATGTTTTATTAAGGTAATAATGCCTTACATGTGTTGTGTTCCCAGATGTAAGGGAAATTATAAAAATGGACCAAAAGTAAGTGTCCTTCCCGCAAGAAAAAGAACTTGCCTCCACGTGGCTACGTGCCATTAAGCGCGACCAGTTCACTCCAAATCGGAACAGCAGGGTAAGTACAACATTACTTTCTGTTCATTATTATCAGAAAAGTGTAGAGAGTACAGTGAGATGCTTTAAGTCATCGTAGTTGTACTGAATATAAGAAAAATGAGGCCTTAGCCATGCTAGGATGTAGGACCAAAGCCATTACACAGACGTGGCTGGAGCTGGATAAGAGAGGAATATATAACCCTTCATTTTTCCTACATATCTCCACAGCTTTCCTCTATAAAGAAACTGAATCGAATTCAAACGAAATCTGCATTACCTTGTTCACCCCGTATATAAGAGGCACAATATAATACCTCCAGTATACCATCAATATAACACCCCAATACACAGTAAGATTCTAAGTATAACACCCCAATATACTACCAATATTACAGCCCCAATATACCACCAATGTAACACCCCAATATAACACCAATATAACACACCAATGTAATACCAGCAATATAGCACCCCAATATACCACCAATATAACATCACAATATACCACCAATAAAACAGCCCCAATACGTATATGATATATATATATATATATATATATATATATATATATATATATATATATATATATATATATATATATATATATATAATAATGTCACTACATACGTTGCTTTTGTAGTAACTCTTCTTTTACCATTGTAAATTTTTCACGTGAATAAAATTATGAGTGCCAAAAAGTCTATTAATATATAATATCATTTAAACACACACACACACACACACACACACACACACACACACACACACACACACACACACAACAAAGAGTTAGTGAGGCAGAACCTTGACCGCTACCTGACCACGCACCTTGCCCCTGACCTACGCGGCTGACGTCACAAGAGGATTGGAGAGGCCTTCTAATTTTAGAAGGCCTTGACCTCCCACGTCTCCCTTTGTCTCTCACACTTTTGTTTATATCGATTTAACCATCTACCTGTCTACTAGATTACTTGCCTTTCTGTCTACTACTTACCTACCTTCCTTCATGCATATACATAGTGATTCTTTACCTACCAGCCTACTTACCTACTGGCCAACCTAACTACCTACTTTTCACAGGCCCATCAACCAGCAGTATTTTCCCCTGCCTACCTTCTTACAAAATTCCCACGTAAAGACTCCCACCCTTCTTTCTTCCTCCTGCACTTTTCCTCTCCTCCTTTCCTTCCTGCCCTCCATCCCTCCTCTTGTACTTCGCCTCTCTCTCCACCAGTAGTCACCCCACGTAATGACAATCCATCTCATCTGCATATTTCTATTTTCTCACCCAGGTTTTTATTTTGCCATGTCAACTAATTTCCTCTATCGCTGTATCACCTGTCTTTGTCCCCCTCCTCTCCCCCTCTCCCTTCCCCTATACTCATCTCCCTCTCTCCACCTCTCTTCCCTCTTCCTTCTTCATCCTCTCTCAACTTTTCTAACTTCCCCACTCCCCTCTCTTCCCTATTCCTTCTCTCCCTCCTATCGCTCCCTCAGCTTCCTCCTCCCTTTCCCTTCTCGACCCCTTCCCCCACACCCCTTTCCCTTTTTTGCTCCCCCACAGCCTCCCCTCTCTCTTTCCTCTCTCATCCTCATCCTGCTTCTCCTTCCTTCCTCGTCATTCCCCCACCTCACATTCTTTTTAATCCCTCAGTCTTCCTCGTCTCCTTGCCCTATCCTGCCCCCTACCCTTACACCCCCTCGATTCACCATCACAACCTCCCACACCCCTCTCCCCTCCCCACACTCCGTTCTCTCTCCCTCTCTCTATTATGTCCTCCACCCTCTCCCCCCAGCCCGAGCACTTAGGTTATTGAAATCTGGTCGGCATTTTTGTGTTGGTGGTGCCATACACTTAGGGAAGGATGCCACTCCCACGGTATGCAATCTGCTTACTTGATACACACTCACCATCAAGACGTATACCCCCCCCATCTCTCTAAAATCCCCCAAATAACTCCTCTCTCAATCCCCTAATGACCAGTCTCTCAATCTCCTTTCGGCCAAATTTCAACTCACCCGTCCAGATTTCAGCACTTCCTTTATCTCTCAGTCTCTTTCTCTCCTCCTCAGCCCCTCTTTCAACCTCCTTAATCTTGTAACCTCTTTTTCATTTTTTTTTTAATCATCCTTTTCGATTTTTCCACTAAATCTTCGTCCATATGAACCGTACCCCCCCATCCCCTTCCTTCCCTCACCTCCTCTCCGTCCTACCCATATGACCCGGGAAGGCTGGCCATTCCCAGGGGACACGTGGACACTTCTCACCTCTCTCTCTCTCTCTCTCTCTCTCTCGTATGCAGATCCAAAATCAGGAGTCGCCTCGCATGGGCCAACCAGCCTACTGCAGTTGTTTTCTTTAAATATATTCGTAAGTTTTATTTTATAATACTTATATCACAATAATAAAGGCATACTTTGCACTGACATTACTATTCACTCTTACAGAATCTTGAAAAACAGAGAGAGAGAGAGAGAGAGAGAGAGAGAGAGAGAGCAGCTGAAGATGAGCTTCTCATATGTGTGTGTGTGTGTGTGTGTGTGTGTGTGTGTGTGTGTGTGTGTTAGCAGAGTAGCCGTAGGGAAGAGGGAGGGATGGGTTGTGATCGGAAAAATGTAGGGAGTTGCTTGTGTCAAGGATGCACACACACACACACACACACACACACACACACACACACACACACACACACACGGTTCAAGGTCGGCGGATTAGCGAACTGGGGTGTATGGGGGCAGGGAAGGGGGTATGGGGAGGGCAGCCTGGCAGGTGCTATGAAGAGAGGGTAAACGGGATGGGGGGTGGGGGGGATGGAGGAAAGGAGTCGTGAACGAAGAGTGACGGACAAGCCGGGGGAAAAGAGAAAATATGACATTTGCCTCGCCTCACCTGTCCAGGTTTCTCTGTCCATGACTGTACGAGGATTTATGGTGTGCGTCTTAGCGTGCGTCCTGAGGTTGACGTATTCGTCTCCCTGCCCGCCTCACACCACCACACTACACCTTTACACCACACCACGCGTCTCCCTGCCCGCCTCACACCACCACACTACACTTTACACCACACCATGCGTCTCCCTGCCCGCCTCACACCACCACACTACACTTTACACCACACCATGCGTCTCCCTGCCCGCCTCACACCACCACACTACACTTTACACCACACCATGCGTCTCCCTGCCCGCATCACACCACCACACTATACTTTACACCACACCATGCGTCTCCCTGCCCGCCTCACACCACCACACTACACTTTACACCACACCATGCGTCTCCCTGCCCGCCTCACACCACCACACTACACTTTACACCACACCAGTTGCCTGATATTCTACCTCAGACCCTCACATGGCCGCGTCTCCTCTAGCATTACATTCTAGCTACGTGTAATGTCAGACGATAATATGGAGATGATAGTGAGTCATAGGAGCCTCAAGCGGATGTATGCGTCTCCCTGTCCGCCCCACAACACCAAACTACACTTCCCTACACTTTACACAATACCGGTTACCTGATATCATCCCTGTCTTTACCCTTAACCAACACAACACCCTGTTCACTTCAGCTAGGCGTAAAGTTGCCGTCTCTCCATCTCAAGCAGTGCCTCATTCATTTTCACCGTTTAGGCATCCTCCTCTTCGTCTTTCTCCTACGCTTCTCATTTACGCTCAGGTGATTTACGTATCATAAGTACTTTTATACCTTTCCTCCTCGTACGTACTTATTCCACCCTTCTCTGCTCTTACTTACTTATTTGCCCCCGCTCCTCCTCCTCCCACTCATACCTTTCCACTCTTCAGTATTTCCTCCCACCTCCTCTTCCTGAACCTCTTTTGGATTTTCTCCCCCTCCCATCATCATCATAATTATCATCATTATCATCATCATCATAATTTCCTTTCATCATTAGCTAACTAATTCCCTCCTCTTCCTCCTTCTTCATCCCCTCCTCCTCCTTCTCCTTCTTCTACTTCTCTTCCTCCTCCTCCTCCTCCTCCTCCTTTACAGTGTCATACGCCAGGTACCCTTCTACGCCTCCCACCTACGCACGAGTACCTTCTCATTCTCTTGTACTCTTAGGCCTTTATGAATTCTCTGGGCGTTTTAATGAGCTTGGGATAAGAGAGAGAGAGAGAGAGAGAGAGAGAGAGAGAGAGAGAGAGAGAGAGATGGGGGGGACAGTTCACCCTTATCCTCTTCCATTATCAATATTCTGGATCTCATCTGAAGAAGAGATCAAAGCCTATCTTCCCTATCAAGATAAGTTAAGTGGAAGAGAGAGAGAGAGAGAGAGAGAGAGAGAGAGAGAGAATGAAATCAAGACGAAAGTGAAAGATACAGGGAAGGGAAGGGACACTGCAGACAAGGGAATGAGGAAGATGAGGAGGAACAGAGGAGGAAGGAGGGAAGAAAGAATTTACAGATTACAAGGAATTACTGATGAGAGAGAGAGAGAGAGAGAGAGAGAGAGAGAGAGAGAGAGAGAGAGAGAGAGAGAGAGAGAGATTTTTTAAATCTATGGTAATCGTCACTAATTCACTGCTTTATATATACATACAACATAATTGCACTAAATTGGGTAAATAAAGGCGTGACATGATACAGTAAGGGCAGAATTAGTACGTATTAGTGCATATTTAAATACTGATTGATATTAGCAGAGTTAATCTGTTTATCTATAGCCAGACGCCATAATTCCGTAAAGGGTAGCCGTTTGTCTCTGAGTTAGTGGTTTTACGAGGAGGAACACTAATCCTACGCCAACCCACCTGTTAACACATAGGGAACACATAAAGGCTGGTTATATGGTTACCACCCAGCGCTGTAAATGGTTTCCTGGCTTACAGGAAACCATTAGGCTAACGCTCAATGTAAAGTCGCCTAAAATGGAATGAGTAATGAAAAGTGAGAGGAAAGATCAAGTGAGCGAATGACGGTCGCCACCACATACCACCAAACCTAATCCAACCTATGACAGCAATCTCTCAATTTTAAAAGCAAGTGTTGGGGACGCAAGATATGGCCAGCTACTGGTCAGTGGAATAAGTATTCATTCTAAATCCTCAGCATTCATTGTCTTTATAAAAATGCCCAGTAGCTATGGCACGGTACTCCAGGAAAAATAACAAATAACCTGTGAAAGACTCATTTCGATGGAAAATATGAATAGGCCGCGCGTGTTTGGTAATGAATTAATGAAAAACTACAGCAATACCAACCCTGATTCCACTATGGCTTAATTTTAGTGTACTAAAAAAAAAAAAAAAAAAAACCAGCAGTACCAACCTTGATTCCACTGTGGCATGTTAATGTGTACTGCCGAAAGTCCCAGCCACAAGAATGTGTAGCAGTTCAGTCATGGATGGTAGATAACTTGGTGGAGAGGTGGACACGGCCAGAGTTAAGTCACTAGCAGCTGCAGTCCTTTACTCACATGTTATGATGAGGCATTTAAAGGAGCAGGTTGACGAATGAGAACGTAAACAAACTTCTAAATCAGTGTTTATACACTTATTTCTTTATCAGTCTTCGTTCGGGTACTCTAGATACTAATGTTTCGTTATAGCGTACACTTTTAATGGTGAAAATAGCTTATTCCTAGAGGTTTTTGTGGTAATTTCCCGACGAACAACTCTATGATTTATGGACAGTGTTCGGATGGCCTCCTTGTGTTGATGTTTATAAATATTTTTTCCATTAGATCAAGTGAATTTTCACACATTACACCACATTTCTGTTTCAAGATATTTTTAAAAGTGTTGTGATAAATAACGACATCAGATATTCCCTCCCAGTGAACCAGATTATCAAAGCTTGTATTATGGTGTAAAGGAATCGACCTCTACCGAAAGAATATCTTAACCATATTTTTTAGCAGAAAATGAATACTAATCATTGTTATCCCTCTGGACTCTTGATCAACATGTATTAATATTTTTACTGCTGAACTTATATGGTGGAATATAATCTGGTAGAATTTAAGGAATTTAGTATGTGTTAAGAAATGAGATGATGTAAACATAACAACGTGGGGCATTTCCGGTGTTACACCCCAGCTGACTTCACGGGATTTTATTCGGTAAGAGTGAGTGTTAGAACCCTTAGAATGTTACTGGGAGAGACGCTGACATGTACTGAAAGGAAGAGTGAAAGAATAAAGGGGAAAATGAATGAAGGGGAGAATGTAATGAGAAAATGAATGGAAAAATAAAAGGACACTGGAGGGAAGAATGAAAAAAAAGAAAATGAAGGGAAGGATGAAAGAACGTCAGAGTGAAGGGAAGAATGGAAGAAGGACAAAATGCAGGGAAGAATAAAAGAACGACAAAGTGTAGGGAAGAATGGAAGGTTGAATAAAGTAGTACAGATAATGAATACACCCAACCCATTCACTACAATGCCGTGTTGTTTGGGTGTATTCTCGCTGCCTTCACACGATTATATTCAGTACATGAGAGGCCTTTGGTAGTGAAGGGGTTAATGAAGGCTG